>NW_024399986.1:283880-454479 GCF_905171765.1 Bufo bufo
TTTAATTCATTCCCTATCCACATTTGTTTGCAGGGATTTACTACATGTTGCTGCCTTTTGGCAGCCTCTAGCTCTTTCCTGGGCTGTTTTACAGCCTTTTTAGTGCCCAAAAGTTCGGGTCCCCATTGACTTCAATGGGCGTTCGGGACGAAGTTCGGGTCGGGTTCGGATCCCGAACCCGAACATTTCGGGAAGTTCGTCCGAACTTCTCGAACCCGAACATCCCGGTGTTCGCTCATTTCTATCTATATCACAGATTCCAAAGCTCTGGGCCTTCTATAGTGTCTATAATCTGTGGCGTTCTGTAGTTCACAGTGTAATACATTGGAAAACCATGTCTGTATGGCAGATTCCAGCAATCTGGGCTAAGATGTGTAAAAAATTGTGGCGTTCTGTATACAATGCTGTAATTACATCAGGAAACATTGTATTGGGCAATGTGTTTTGGGTGTCTTTTTACATATACCCATGCTGGGGTGAGAGAAATTCTTGGCAAAAGACAACTTTTCCCATTTTATTTATACAAAGTTGGCATTTGACCGAGATATTTATCTCACCCAGCATGGGTATATGTAAAATGACACCCCAAAAAACATTGCCCATCTTCTCCTGAGTACGGGAATACCACTGTGTGACAATTTTTTGCAGCCTAGGTGGGCAAAGGGGCCCACATTCCAAGAGCACCTTTCGGATTTTCACCAGCCACTTTTTACAGATTTTGATTTCAAACTACTTTGCACGCATTAGGGCCCCTAAAATGCCAGGGCAGTATAACTACCCCACAAGTGACCCCATTTTGGAAAGAGACACCCCCAGGTATTTTTGTGATGGGCATAGTGAGTTCATGGAAGTTTTTTTTTTTTGTCACAAGTTAGTGGAATATGAGACTTTGTAAGAAAAAAAAAAAATCATCTTTTTCCGCTAACTTGTGACAAAAAATAAAAAAGTTCTATGAACTCACTATGCCCACAGCGAATACCTTAGGGTGTCTACTTTCCGAAATGGGGTCATTTTGTGGGTTTTTCTACTGAGTGGGCAATGTAGAACCTCAGGAAAAATGACAGGTGCTCAGAAAAGTCAGAGCTGCTTCAAAAAGCGGAAATTCACATTTTTGTACCATAGTTTGTAAACGCTATAACTTTTACCCAAACCATTTTTTTTTACCCAAAACATTTTTTTTTTTTATCAAAGACATGTAGAACAATAAATTTAGAGAAAAATTTATATATGGATGTCGGTTTTTTTTGCAAATTTTTACAACTGAAATTGAAAAATGTCATTTTTCTGCAAAAAAAATCGTTTATAATTTCGATTAATAACAAAAAAAGTAAAAATGTCAGCAGCAATGAAATACCACCAAATGAAAGCTCTATTAGTGAGAAGAAAAGGAAGGTAAAATTCATTTGGTTGGTAAGTTGCATGACCGAGCAATAAACGGTGAAAATAGTGTAGTGCAGAAGTGTAAAAAGTGGCCTGGTCATTAAGGGTGTTAAGCTAGGGGGGCTGAAGTGGTTAATAATAACCACCGACGCAAGTGGCGACCTAGTATTCCAATATTTCAGTAACTAGTCTCATTCCACATACTTGGACAGAAATACTTAAAGCATGACCTGTCACTTACCAGTAGGAGGGGCTCCCGGCCGGACCTGTCACTTACCAGTAGGAGGAGCTCCCGACCGGACGCAGACATCGCAGGTAAGTATAATGGTTCTACAAATTGCTAAGTAACCATGGCAACCGGACTGCAGTAGCGTCCTGGTTGCCATGGTTACCGATCGGAGCCCCAGCGATTAAACTGGACTCCAATCGGTACTCTGCGCTGCCACCAATGATAGGGGGGAGATTTTAATTAGGAGGGGAGGGAGGGGAGAAGGCCCACTGGCCACCAACGAGTTAACTACAGGGGAGAGAGAGGGGGGGCCCACTGGCCACCAATGAATTAACTACAGGGGAGGGGGGGGCCGGCCGCACTTCCCACCAATGAGTTAACTACAGGGCAGGGAGGGGGGGGCGGCCACACTGGCCACCAATGTGTTAACTACAGGGGGGGGGCTGCCCCCTGCTGCCTGCCTGGCAGCACCTGCCAGGCAGCAGGGGGCAGTCATGTACACAGTTCTTTTAGTATATTCTAACCTGAAGTGTCCCCATCACCATGGGAACGCCTCTGTGTTAGAATATACTGTCGGATTTGAGTTTCACGATGTAACTCAAATCCGACGGTATATTCTAACATAGAGGCATTCCCATGGTGATGGGGACGCTTCAAGTTAAAATATACCATCGGATTGGAGAAAACTCCGATCCGATGGTATATTAACTCCTGACTTTACATTGAAAGTCAATGGGGGACGGATCCGTTTGAAATTGCACCATATTGTGTCAACGTCAAACGGATCCGTCCCCATTGACTTGCATTGTAATTCAGGACGGATCCGTTTGGCTCCGCACGGCCAGGCGGACACCAAAACGACTTTTTTTTCATGTCCGTGGATCCTCCAAAAATCAAGGAAGACCCACGGACGAAAAAACGGTCACGGATCACGGAAAAAACGGAACCCCGTATTGCGGACCGCAAAAAAATACGGTCGTGTGCATGAGGCCTAAATTGTTATTCTTGGTTCATAGATTACAGTTGCAATAAAAAGTATGTGAACCCTTTGGAATGTTATGGTATTTCTGCATAAATTGGTCATAAAATGTAATCTGATCTTCATCTAAGTCACAACAATAGACAATCAGTCTGCTTAAACTAATAACACACAAAGAATTAAATGTTACCATGTTTTTTATTGAACAAACCATGTAAACATTCACAGTGCAGGTGGAAAAAGTATGTGAACCCTAGACTAATGACATCTCCAAGAGATAATTGGAGTGAGGTGTCAGCCAACTGGAGTCCAATCAATGAGATGAGATTGGAGGTGTTGTTTACAGCTGCCCTGCCCTCTAAAAAACACACCAGTTCTGGGTTTGCTTTTCACAAAAAGCATTGCCTGAGGTAAATGATGTCCCGCACAAAAAGAGCTCTCAGAAGACTACAATTAAGAATTGTTGACTTGCATAAAGCTGGAAAGGGTTATAAATGTATCTCCAAAAGCCTTGCTGTTCATCAGTCCACGGTAAGACAAATTGTCTATAAATGGAGAAAGTGCAGCACAGCTGCTACTCTCCCTAGGAGTGGCCGTCCTGTAAGATGACTGCAAGAGCACAGTGCAGACTGCTCAATGAGGTGAAGAAGAATTTTAGAGTGTCAGCTAAAGACTTACAAAAGTCTCTGGCATATGCTAACATCCCTGTTAGCGAATCTACGATACGTAAAAACACTAAACAAGAATGGATTTCATGGGAGGGATACCACAGAGGAAGCCACTGCTGTCCAAAAAACATTGCTGCACGTTTTACAGTTTGCACAAGAGCACCTGGATGTTCCACAGCAGTGGACAGATGAAACCAAAGTTGAGTTGTTTGGAAGAAACACACAACACTATGTGTGGAGAAGAAGAGGCACAGCACACCAACATCAAAACCTCATCCCAACTGTGAAGTATGGTGGTGGGGGCATCATGGTTTGGGGCTGCTTTGCTGCGTCAGGGCCTGAGACGGATTGCTATCATCAAAGGAAAAATGGAATTCCCAAGTTTATCAAGACATTTTGCAGGAGAACTTAAGGCCATCTGTCCACCAGCTGAAGCTCAACAGAAGATGGGTGTTGCAACAGGACAACGACCCAAAGCATAGAAGTTAATCAATAACAGAATGGCTTAAACAGAAGAAAATACGCCTTCTAGAGTGGCCAGGCAGAGTCCTGACCTCAAAACCGATTGAGATGCTGTGGCATTGAGATGCTGTGGCATGACCTCAAGAAAGCGATTCACACCAGACATCCCAAGAATATTGCTGAACTGAAACAGTTCTGTAAAGAGGAATGGTCAAGAATTCCTCCTGACCGTTGTGCACGTCTGATCTGCAAGTACAGAAACGTTTGGTTGAAGTATTGCTGCCAAAGGAGGTTCAACCAGTTATTAAATCCAAGGATTCACATACTTTTACCACCTGCACTGTGAATGTTTACATGGTGTGTTCAATAAAAACATGGTAACATTTAATTCTTTGTGTGTTATTAGTTTAAGCAGACTGTGATTGTCTATTGTTGTGACTTAGATGAAGATCAGATCACATTTTATGACCAATTTGTGCAGAAATTCATATCATTCCAAAGGGTTCACATACTTTTTCTTGCAACTGTATATGATTAGTACATGTTCATGTCTAAGATACTTTAGATATTTAGGTTCTCTTAACCCCTTAAGGACCGGGCTCATTTTTCACCTTAAGGACCAGGCCATTTTTTGCAAATCTGTCCAGTGTCACTTTAAGTGCTCATAACTTTAAAACGCTTTGACTTACCCAGGCCGTTTGAGATTGTTTTTTTCGTCACATATTGTACTTCATGTCACTGCTAAAATTGGGTCAAAAAGTTAATTTTTTTGCCTAAAAAAATAAAATTTTACCAAAAATTAGAATAAAATTAGAAATTTCAAAGTTTCAGTTTCTCTACTTCTGTAATACATAGTAATACCCCCCAAAAATTATGATGACTTTACATTCCCCAATGTCTACTTCATGTTTGTAGCATTTTGGGAATGATATTTTATTTTTTGGGGATGTTACAAGGCTTAGAAGTTTAGAAGCAAATTTTTGAAATTTTCAGAAATCTTCAAAATCCCACTTTTTATGGACCAGTTCAGGTTTGAAGTCATATTGTGAGGCTTAGATAATATAAACCTCCCAAAAATGACCCCATTCTAGAAACTACACCCCTCAAGGTATTTAAAACTGTTTTTTTAAACTTTATTAACCTTTAGGTCTTCCACAAGAGTTAATGGGCAGATGGAGAAACAATTTTGAAATTTCTATTTTTTGGAAAATTTTCCAATATAATAAATTTTTTCCAGGAGTTAAAACAAGGGTTAACTGCCAAACAACACTCAAAATGGGTTGCCCTGATTCTGTAGTTTGCAGAAACACCCCATATGTGGTCGTAAACTACTATTTGGCTAAACGGCAGGACATAGAAGAAGAGGAACACCATATGGTTTTTGGAAGGCAGATTTTGCTGGACTGGTTTATTGACACCATGTACCCTTCAAGCCCCCTGATGCACCCCTAGAGTAGAAACTCCATAAAAGTGACCCATCTAGGAAACTACGGGATAAGGTGGTTGTTGTTTTGGGACAATTTTTGGGGTAAATTTGATTTTTGGTTGCTCTATTTTACTCTTTTTTTGAGGCCATGTAACAAAAAAATTAAATTCTAAAATGGTTTCTACATTCGCGATTTAGTTTTGTGGAACACCTAAAGGGTTAAACATAGTTGTAAAGTAACTTTTGAATACCTTGAGGGGTGTAGTTTCTTAGATGGGGTCACTTTTTTGGAGTTTCTAGTCTAGGCTACATCAGGGGGGGCTTCTAATGGGACATGGTTGTAAAAACAAAAACTGTTCATCAAAATCTGCCTTCCAGAAACCGTATGGAGTTCCCTTCGTTCTATGCCCTGCCGTGCGGCTATATAGCCATTTACGACCACATATGGGGTGTTTCTGCAAACTACAGAATCGGGGCAATAAATATTTAGTTTTGTTTGGCTGTTAACCCTTGCTTTATTACCGGCAAAATGGATTCTAATTGAAATTTTGCCCAAAAATGGGTGTTTTGGCACAGTTTTTATTTTATATTTTTAACACCGTTCATCCGAGGCGTTTGGTCAAAAGTTATTTTTATAGCGACGACTTTTACGCACGCGACGATGCCCAATATGTATGGCTCTCAGACTTTGGAAACACTAAGCAGGCATCCTAAAACTGCAGCCCTCCCAGATGTTGTAAAACTACAATTCCCCACCATGCTGATGGCTGTAGGTTGTCTGGGCATGCTGGGAGTTATAGTTTTACAACATCTGGAGGGCCGCAGTTTGAGGATGCCTGCACTAAAACTAATATTTTTTGGGGAAAGAAAAATTGTTTCCGTGTCTCCAAAGTCTGAGAGCATAGTGTTTTATGTTCTGTAGTGGACTGTTGGGGATTATAAAAATTTAGTACTCCATGGAAGTGTGATACTCCCTGAAGCAATTAATAATGCAGAGGCCCGGATGATCGGGGAACGTGTCACATTGAGTAGTGGTGTCCTTCCGTATCCCCCTCTTGTGACACACTCTGCACTTTTTTTGGGTTCGTCCCTTCTTTCCAGTATGGGGGACCAAACCTGGAAAGTGTTGGCCAGGGACGATCCGGGCGCCTCCAGTTCCCGAGGTACTCCGGCCTGCTCTTTCCGGTCCGAAAAGATCAGGGCCTTGAGGACTGCCTCATAGAACTGGAGGAATGTCCCAGTGCTGCCAGCGCTTCGGGATAGTACAAAAGAGTTGTACATGGCAACCTGTACCAAGTAGACCGCAACTTTTTTGTACCATGCCCGGGTTTTGCGCATGGCGTTATATGGCGTGAGGACTTGATCAGAGAGATCAACTCCTCCCATATACCGATTGTAGTCGACGATACAATCGGGCTTGAGGACCGTTTGCCGCGGTACCTCGCACAGGGACAGGGGTGGTGCTGTTACGTGGATTGTGGACAGCATAAGGACATCCCTCTTGTCCTTTACCTGACCAGCAACAGGTTTCCACTGGTAAGGGCACGGGTCTCACCCCTGGGGATAGGTACCTGGAGGGGGTAGGCAGGGAGGCCGCGTTGAATTTTTCTGCCACGGTCCCACAGCGAACGTGGATCTGGCGGCAAGGGACCTGAACAAGGGAATGCTGGTATAAAAGTTATCCACGTACAAGTGGTAACCATTATCCAGCAGTGGAGTACATAAGGTCCCCACACGAGTTTCCCGCTAACCACCCAGAGTGGGGGGACATTCTGGGGGTTGAATACGGGAATCTCGCCCCTCGTACACACGAAATTTGTAAGTGTACCCTGAGGTACTCTCACAAATTTTGTATAGCTTCACGCCATACCTCGCCCGCTTTGTGGGAATGTATTGGCGGAAACTGAGTCTCCCCTTGAACGCAACGAGAGACTCATCAACCGCGACCTCCCTTCCAGGTACGTAGGCCTCCATGAATTTGGCCCCAAAGTGATCGATGACCGGCCGTATCTTATACAGCCAGTCATAGGCAGGATCAACTCGGGGTGGACATGCTGCATTATCGAATAATGCAGACATTTCCGGATGGCCTCAACCGTGTACGTGTCATGACCATACTGTACAGTGGGGTCTGGTATAGGACGCCCCCACTCCAGTATTGCCTGACACTGGGTTTTTGGACTAGACCCATATGCAGCACGAGGCCCCAAAATGTCCTCATTTCGGCTGCACTGACCGGCATCCAGCCACCGGGTCTAGCCAAAACTGAGCCTGGGTTTTTGAGCGACGAACTGTTGGGTGTACAGATTCGTCTGCTCCACCATCAAATTCACCAGTGGGTTACTGAAAAAAAACCTAAAATAGTCTATTTCAGTAAACCCCACTGTGGGAATCTGGATTCCAGGATTGCCCAGCAAAATCCGGAATCTCAGGCTCAAAGTCCACTGGGGGACACCAACTAAGTTCATCGGCAGGGGGCTCCGGTGGACTTATTTGGTGGGCCGGGAAACCAGTACTAACCCCAGGGCGGCTCGTACTAGAGTGGGCCACAGGATCCCTAGCATGTGAGGCCCCTGGCTCCGCCTAGCGGCGTCTCCGCTGCCTTGGTGGCTCATCGTCATCCGATGATGATGAGGAGGATGCGGATGATAAAAGGAATGTGGGGTCATCCTCATCCTCACTGGGGCTCTCAGAGTCGGAGGCAATCTGGGCGTATGCCTCCTCGGCCGAGAACATCCGGCGGGCCATGGGTGTGTGTGCGTGTAGGTGTGCGTGTGTGTAAACGTTTATTATATGTGCGTGTGTGTGGGGGCAACGGGTGTTCGCGTACTAAAAAAGGCAAAAAAAAAAGGGCAAGTGTTAGGAAAAAAAAAAGTTAAAACTTGCTGATCAGCGGTACAACGCTGATCAGCGGTCGGTGGGGCGGGCGATGCGCTAACAGTAGACGGACGCTAAAAAGTGCCGGCCAGTCAGCGCACGCAGAAAAGAAAATAAGTGGTGGTGGGGGGGAGGCTGGTTTGGCTGGTGGGGGGTGGGGAGGCTGGTGGGGGGGCAAGTGGCAGGGGGGGGTCTGGGTTAGGGTTAGATGGATAGATGGAAGTTTGGAATAAAAGTACTTTTTTCTTTTTTTTTTTCTAACTTACTTTTCCCTTCTTTCCCTGCCTAACGGTGCCTCTCCCTCACTGACCCTAACCTACCTGGGTGGCGATGGGTGCAGGAGGTGATGTATGCCGATTAGGGGACGCAGGAGCTGGTGCTGGACGATGCTGCACGGTCAGGGTGCTGGACAGGAAGAGGAGGGGAGCGAGGAAGTTTGATCTCGCGCCTCTCTCCCCTGCATCAATCAGCACCCTGGACAGCGGCGTTAAGCACCAGGGCCAGCACCGCCTCTCCAAATCCTCGGACTGCGATAGGTGGTGTATAATTACGCCACCGATCGCAGTCTTTTTCCGGTTCACCGGGTCACAGGACACCCGAATGGACCGGAAACGCAGAAAACCGCAGGTCTGAATTGACCTGCGGTTTTCTGCGATCGCCGATACGGGGGGGTCAAATGACCCCCCCCAGGGTTGTTACGGGAAGCCGGCTGAATGATTTCAGCCGGCATCCCGTTCCGATTAACCCCCGCGGCGCCGGAGTTCCGATTTTAAGTCATGGAGTACCGGTACGTCCTTGGTCCTTAAGGACTCGGGAATAGGGCGTACCGGTACGTCCTATGTCCTTAAGGGGGTTAAATGACTGGTACTTTTACATATTTTTATTCTCCCCCCCCCCCCCTCTTTCCTTCTCCACACCCTCACTTCCCTTCTATCCTACCCCTCCTACCATTAACCTTTCACATACTCAACCTTTTACTTTATTGTTCTACTGTATAAAATGTTTTGATTTATATGACATTTTATGATATCATCAAACTGTGGAAGTGTAACTCGAACTTTATTTTTTGTTTATGTAACAGTTGGAGTGAATTAACTCTGACGCCTGTATGTTTCATACACTTTCCCAAAATAAAGAAAATTTATAAGAACCCAGCTGTTAGTTTTACTGCTATTGTGAGCGGTTTTAAAGAGAAGAAAGATTGGTGCGTGATCTGATAACAGGCGTATATCATGTTCTGATTTCTGAACCAGACCTATATCTTTTTGATTTATAAAAAAAAAAATCTATCCTTGAGTGAGATTGGAATGTATGTGAATAGAAAGAGTAATCTCTTGTGTTTGGGTGCAACACCCTCCAGATGTCGACCAAGAGGTGTTCTCCCAACATTTCTCCAAACCTTTTTAATTTTTGTTTCGAGTAACTGGACCTGCCAGTTGAAGAGTCAACGCTGGGACCGGGTGCCATATTGAAGTCTCCTCCTAATAAATAACCCTCACTGAATGTGCTAAGTAACTTGAGAACAATCCTCAAAAAGATCACTTGCTTTTTGTTTGGTGCAAATATATTTGCAAAAGTATTGTTGGGATTCGAACCCATGACCAGCCAACATCCCAGGCGGTAGCCCTGCTTACTAGGCTACCGTCCTCTCTGGACATTCCTACCTGAAGCCCATTAGTTAACCTTAGTCTTGCCAAGCCTTGCTCATTACCCTTGATTCCCCACACCTGGTACTTCTCTATATAAGTAAAATCAGCAAACTGCAAACTGCAAGGGGCACTCCAGTTTGCTGATTTTTGAGCTCCTGAGCCTTGATCAAGCTTCTCCTCATCTGCTGCTCTTGCTACTACTGGAAGTCCACTGCTGACCAGGAATTGACTACCGACTACTCTTCTGCTTTGTCCCTACCTACTGAACTGCTACCACCGTTGCCATCCGGATTGTCTGACCACGCTTACTGCGGCCTGCCCTGACCCACCGCCTGCCTACAGACTACTCCTCTGCCAGACTTCCTGCACCTACTACCTGCCTGCGGTCCTTGCCACTGGGCTCCACTCCTACCTCCAGACAGCTGTCCTCTGACTCAGGTGAGCCGTAGGACTGTTACAGGTATATAAGGTATCACCAATATGTCCTTTTGCAAATATCCATCTGAGTCCACCAAACTGTCTATTTTTTTAAAATCTACATTTTTGCCAAATACTATCGAAATACCTTTTTGTTTCTTAAGCGGTGTGCAAGCATTGTACCATACTTTATAATAGTTGTTTTTCATGACTGGTGTAAAAGTTTTGCGAAAGTGAGTTTCTTGGAGAAACAGCACGTCTACATGTTTTTTCTTAACCGCCTCCGGACCGCCTAACGCAGGATCGCGTTCCAGAGGCGGCAGTCTCAGGCAGAGTCACGCATCTATGCGTCATCTCGCGAGATGTGAGATTTCCCGTGAACGCGCGCACACAGGCGCGCACGTTCACAGGAACTGCAGGTAAGCGAGTTGATCTACAGCCTACCAGCGGCGATCGTTCGCTGGCAGGCTGTAGATGCGATTTTTATAACCCCTAACAGGTATATTAGATGCTGTTTTGATAACAGCATCTAATATACCTGCTACCTGGTCCTCTGGTGGTCCATTTTGCTTGGATCGACCACCAGAGGGACACAGGCAGCTCTGTAATAAGTAGCACCACACTACACTACACACACCCCCTGTCACTTATTAACCCCTGATCACCCCATATAGACTCCCTGATCACCCCCCTGTAAGGCTCCATTCAGATGTCCGTATGTGTTTTACGGATCCACAGATCCATGGATCGGATCCGCAAAACACATATGGACGTCTGAATGGAGCCTTACAGGGGGGTGATCACCCCATATAGACTCCCTGATCACCCCCTTGCCATTGATCACCCCCTTGTAAGGCTGGCTCCATTCAGAGGTCCGTATGTGTTTTGCGGATCCATGGATCGGATCCGCAAAACACATACGGACGTCTGAATGGAGCCTTACAGGGGGGTGATCAATGACAGGGGGATGATCACCCCATATAGACTCCTTGATCACCCCCCTGTCATTGATCACCCCCCTGTAAGGCTCCATTCAGACGTCCGTATGTGTTTTACGGATCCATGGATCCGTAAAACACATACGGACGTCTGAATGGAGCCTTACAGGGGGGTGATCAATGACAGGGGGGTGATCAGGGAGTCTATATGGGGTGATCACCCCCCTGTCATTGATCACCCCCCTGTCATTGATCACCATTCAGACATTTTTTTGGCACAAGTTAGTGGAAATTGATTTTTTTCTTACAGTCTTATATTCCACTAACATGTGACAAAAAATAAAATCTCACATGAACTCACCATACCCCTCACGGAATCCAAATGCGTAAAAATTTTTAGACATTTATATTCCAGACTTCTTCTCACGCTTTAGGGCCCCTAAAATGCCAGGGCAGTATAAATACCCCACATGTGACCCCATTTCGGAAAGAAGACACCCCAAGGTATTCGCTGAGGGGCATATTGAGTCCATGAAAGATTGAACTTTTTGTCCCAAGTTAGCGGAAAGGGAGACTTTGTGAGAAAAAAAATAAAATAAAAAATAAAAAAAAAATAAAAATCTTCTATGAACTCGCCATGCCCCTCATTGAATACCTTGAATACCTTGGGGTTAGAGATGAGCGAACCGGGTTCGTCCTGAATTTTGGGGTGTTCGTGACACGGACCCGATCCCGAACATTTTCGTAAAAGTCCGTGCTCGGTGTTCGGCACTTTCTTGGCGCTTTTTGAAAGGCTGCAAAGCAGCCAATACACAAGCGTCATACTACTTGCCACAAGAGGACATCACAGCCATGCCTACTATTGGCATGGCTGTGATTGGCCAGTGCAGCATGTGACCCAGCCTCTATTTAAGCTGGAGTCACGTAGCGCTGCACGTCACTCTGCTCTGATCAGTGTAGGGATAGGATGCAGCTGCTGCTGTTAGGGCCAGATTAGGCAGGGATTTACTTACTGAAGTGATCGATGTACAGCTGTGTATCATACAACCTCTGCAATTCAATTGCTCACTGTTTTAAGGCTGCCCAGAGCGTTTTTCTGTCACTTTTTTCTGGGGTGATCGGCGGCCATTTCGTGTCTTGTGGTGCGCCAGCACAAGCTGCCACCAAGTCCATTTTTAACCATCAATAGTGTGTTTTGTTTTGTTTTTTGCTATATCCTACAGCAGGGGCTTGGCTGTGCTTGCTATTTTGAGGGGTAAAATACAATTGCCAAAATAGCAGTACCCTAAATCTGGTCTTTCAGCTGTGGCTAGCCAATCGTAATACCTATGTCAACAGCTCCATATCAGAAAGCTTCAACATTACAAATGGCACCCGTCAAGGATGCCCTTTCCCCCCCTACTCTTTATACTGTCAATGGAACCTTTGGCAACAATTATTAGGCAAAATTCAGATATTAAGGAATAACAATTGGACAACAAGAATATAAGTTAGCTCTATTTGCGTAATACTGTCTGCCAAAGCACAGTTTTTGTTCTGGGTTGAATACAATTGCCAACTTAGCAATTCCCTAAATAATTGTTTTCTGCTGTATCAGGCCAAGTTTAAATCTATCCATAAAAGGGTATATTAGATTGAAGGTGCGGATAGGGTTATTCTCAATAACTTCAAACGCTACCGTGCATCTCCAAGTCTAATTCTGTCCGTAAACGTATACCTGTCATCCAACGCCTAAATACTACGCCTACAATTTATACTCCGAAAAATCTGTGGTTACTGCTGTGCCTGGCAAAGTTATTTAGTGTCTGCCCAAGCACAGTTTTTGTTCTGGGTTGAATACAATTCCCAACTTAGCAATTCCATAAATAATTATTTTCTGCTGTATCAGGCCAAGTTTAAATCTATTCATAAAAGGGTATATTAGATTGAAGGTGCGGATAGGGTCATTCTCAATAACTTCAAACGCTACCGTACATCACCAAGTCTAATTCTGTCCGTAAACGTATACCTGTCATCCACCGCCTAAATAATAGGCCTACAATTTATATTCAGCTAAATCTGTGGTTACTGCTGTGCTTGTATTAGTGTAATACGGTACCTAAGTAGATAGCTAGATAGTGTTAGGTGCCTGTAAAAAAGGCCTGAATTTGAATTCAATACATTGGGCCCAAAAAAAAATATGTCTTATTGTGGTGAACGGTAACAATGAGGAAGACATCTAGTAAGGGACGCTGACATGGTCTTGGTGGTGTTAGTGGACCCTCTGGTGCTGGGAGAGGACGTGGCCGTTCTGCCACAGCCACACGTCCTAGTGAACCAACTACCTCAGGTCCCAGTAGCCGCCAGAATTTACAGCGATATTTGGTGGGGCCCAATGCCATTCTAAGGATGGTAAGGCCTGAGCAGGTACAGGCATTAGTCAATTGGGTGGCCGACAGTGGATCCAGCACGTTCACATTATCTCCCACCCAGTCTTCTGCAGAAAGCGCACAGAAGGCGCCTGAAAACCAAGCCCATCAGTCTGTCACAGTCTGCATTCTATGTCATTCTACGTGCTGAGGTGGTATTCCCATGTCCTCATCATCAGGAAACATAAGTGGTTGTACGCCAGTGCATTCTATGTCTTCCACCGCTGGGGAAGGGCTAGGTGGATGCCCTTGGGAAACCCTGCCAGCAGAGTCTTCAAACAGCATAAGAGACTGCTGCATAACTTGAGGCTCAGACAGTTTCCCTGATATGCCCTAACACCACCCCCATGCATATCAGGGAAACTGTCTGAGCCTCAAGTTATGCAGCAGTCTCTTATGCTGTTTGAAGACTCTGCTGCCAGGGTTTCCCAAGGGCATCCACCTAGCCCTTCCCCAGTGGTGGAAGACATAGAATGCACTGACGCATATCAGGGAAACTGTCTGAGCCTCAAGTTATGCAGCAGTCTCTTATGCTGTTTGAAGACTCTGCTGCCAGGGTTTCCCAAGGGCATCCACCTAGCCCTTCCCCAGCGGTGGAAGACATAGAATGCACTGACGCACAACCATTTATGTTTCCTGATGATGAGGACATGGGAATACCACCTCAGCACGTCTCTGATGATGACAAAACACAGGTCCCAACTGCTGCGTCTTTCTGCAGTGTGCAGACTGAACAGGAGGTCAGGGAGGAAGACTGGGTGGAAGACGATGCAGGGGACGATTAGGTCCTAGACCCCACATGGAATGAAGGTCGTGCCACTGACTTTCAGAGTTCGGAGGAAGAGGCAGTGGTAAGACCGAGCCAACAGCGTAGCAAAAGAGGGATCAGTGGGCAAAATCAGAACACCCGCCGCCAAGAGAGTCCGTCTGCTACTGGCCACCGCCATCTGGGACCGAGCACCCCAAAGGCAGCTTCAAGGAGTTCCCTGGCGTGGCAGTTCTTCAGACAATGTGCTGACGACAAGACCCGAGTAGTGGTTTGCACCAGGGCTTTTTTTCTCAGAGAAAAGGTGGTGGAACTCACCCCCCCCTCCCCTGGACTAAAAACTATTGTTTTATTAATGGCAGGTGGGTAACTTAATAAGAGCTATCTGATACCCTCTGTAGTGCTTTAAAGTAAATTGCTGCAGCTTAATTTATTTAATTGTATGTCTCCCAGCTGGGATGGAATAATCTAAGCCCCAGAACCTAATCCTGTGCTTGTGGGGAGCTTCGTTAGTGAGTGCAGCTAAACCCCAGCACTTGTTCTTATTTGAATTTGGCGCCGGTTCCCAGCCGGCGGAGGGATCTCTTTTTAGGTGCGGCAGCCGGGACTTGTCTGCGCCGCACTGATGGCAATTTCAGCAACAGACCGGCCCTATGCCTAACCGCTGTTCACCTGGAAACGGTCTGGGGCACTTACCGCTCCAGGGGTGGCTTTCAGCAGATATCCGATCGGGCGATTTAGCGATTTAGAAGTTCTTTTTCTTCTAGACCCGCCGCCGGTCGCGGCCGGATCTACTTTCGCCGAACTTGGTGAGGCTGAATCGGCGGTCAGCAACGCTGTTCTTTAGCTGGTTTTTCATGTCTGTATGGCAGATTCCAGTTGTTCTTTAGAGGTTGGGCTCTGATGAGGTCCAGAAAGGGGCCCCAACCTCTGCTCCTCCAGACATTGTTCTCAGGCATCAGCCACACCTCTGAAGGGGCTCTGTGTATGTTGTAGGCTCAGTAGGGGTCCGCGGCAGATGGCATATAAGCCGCGGGGCACGGCTCTCACTGCCCGGGTGGGCGCACTAATTTAGTCCGGTGCTTCACAGGGTGCCGCAGGCCTAACGCTCTTTTCCTCTTGAAATCCACAAATAAAGATATCTTTATGATCCAAGTGGTGTGCTGTGTCCGAATTTTGGGTCTTCAGACTTGATAAATCTGTTAAGATCGATATTTAGACAGTTTTGTCCTCTCACTACAGAGCTTGCACAAGCTGCTTCTGTACAGCTCTCGAATCTGTGGCGTTCTGTATACAATGCTGTAATTACATCAGGAAACATTGTATTGCAGATTCCAATGCTATGGGCCCTCTATAGCGTCTATATTATGTGGCGTTCTGTAGCCAGCAGTGTGCTAAGTCAGAAAACAGTGTGTCTATGGCAGATTCCAATAAACCGGGCCTGATCTGTGGTGTTGTGTTACCAATAGTGTACTGCAACAAAAAACTGTGTCTATATCACAGATTCCAAAACCCTGGGCCTTCTATAGTGTCTATAATCTGTGGCGTTCTGTAGTTCACAGTGTAATACATCGGAAAACCATGTCTGTATGGCAGATTCCAGTAATCTGGGCCTAAGATAGTGTCTAGAATCTGTGGCGTTCTGTATACAATGCTGTAATTACATCAGGAAACATTGTATTGCAGATTCCAATGCTCTGGGCCCTCTATAGAGTCTATATTCTGTGGCGTTCTGTAGCCAGCAGTGTGCTAAATCAGAAAACAGTGTGTGTATGGCAGATTCCAGCAATCTGGGCCTAAGATGTGTAGAATCTGTGGCGTTCTGTATACAATGCTGTAATTATATCAGGAAACATTGTATTGCAGATTCCAATGCTCTGGGCCCTCTATCTGTGGCCAGCAGTGTGCTAAGTCAGAAAACAGTGTGTGTATGGCAGATTCCAATAAACTGGGCCTGATCTGTGGTTTTGTGTTACCAATTCTGTACTGCAACAGAAAACTGTGCCTATATCAAAGATTCCAAAGCTCTGGCCTTCTATAGTGTCTATATTCTGTGGCGTTCTGTAGTTCAAAGTGTAATACATTGGAAAACCATGTCTGTATGGCAGATTCCAGCATCCTGGGCCTAAGATGTGTAGAATCTGTGGCGTTCTGTATACAATGCTGTAATTACATCAGAAAACATTGTATTGCAGATTCCAATGCTCTGGGCCCTCTATCTGTGGCGTTCTGTAGCCAGCAGTGTGCTAAGTCAGAAAACAGTGTGTGTATGGCAGATTCCAATAAACTGGGCCTGATCTGTGGTGTTGTGTTACCAATTCTGTACTGCAACAGAAAACTGTGCCTATATCACAGATTCCAAAGCTCTGGCCTTTTATAGTGTCTATATTCTGTGGCGTTCTGTAGTTCACATTGGAAAACCATGTCTGTATGGCAGATTTCAGCAATCTGGGCCTAAGATGTGTAGAATCTGTGGCGTTCTGTATACAATGCTGTAATTACATCAGGAAACATTGTAATGGGGGGCGTGGCTTGGCTGCAGACTGAGATGGCCGCGTGCGGAAAGAGCTCCTCTGCACAAGTGCTCCAAAAGCAACAAAAAACCTACTAAAAGACAAGATGGAACATTTATTCGAAACCATAAAGTCCAGACAATCGAATGGTAAAAGAACCAAAGACTTTGATCGGACAAATCGAAGATTTAGATCCCTTTCAACTCCGGGCCGGAAAAATCAAGACGCCACTGGAGCAGTGTCTGACGACTCACCAGGCTCAAGCTATAGGCCTGACTACAATACAGACGGAGAATCCATCCCGATCACCCCGACTATTTCAGATAAAAAGATGCAACATCTGCCTCCTAACACTCCGGTGAAGAAGGGGAAATCGACAAATGCTTTTCAGAAGCAATTAAATCGAGATTTTGATCAAAAAAGAGACTTGCCATAAAAATATGCCATGAGGCCGGAAATAGGCCGCGGCACGCTGGATGACAAAGATCAACCCCGAAATTCGACTACACTCGAAAATAAAGAGGTAGAACAACAGGGGGACATCCACAACTCTGATGATCAGGAGGATGACACGCCGACCGCGAGTCCCCTGAAACATAAAAGCAAGTAAGCAAAAGAGCCGATCCAAGACACAGTGAGTATGGAACACCCGAGTATAAATGTATCTGATAATTTTGCCGAATTTCAGGCAAAAGACAAAGAACTGTCTGCCGATTTGTTAAAAGATATGCTCCTAGCATTGAGGAGCTCGATAAATAATGACTTTAAGCAGGCTATAGTGCCTTTCCAAAAAGCTGTTGAGGAGCTGGGAGACAGGGTGTCACATGTCGAAAATAAAATGGGTGACTTTGCAGAGTCACAAAATGAAATAATCGATCGAAGCAATGAGATGGAGGACCAGATCGAGAGCTTACAGGCAAAAGTTATAGATCTTGAAGACAGGAGCAGGAGGAACAATATTAAATTCAGGGGCATACCCGAATCCATTTCTAACAATGCCTTAATGCCATATATTACAGACTTGATAACATTTCTGGTCCCTCATGCCAAAGACTTTGAGCTGAGTATTGACAGAGCTCACAGAATAGCAAAACCAACATATCTTCCAAAAGAAATCCCTAGAGACGTCCTGGCGAGATTTACGTTTTTCCATATAAAAGAGCAGATGCTTAGGGAAATGAGGAAAGACCCAGATCTACCAGACCAATTTTCAGGACTTAAGCTATTCACTGACTTGTCAGTCAGGAAGGATTTTTCAATTGTCACAAGAACTCTGACTCCCAATGATATAAGCTATAGGTGGGGGTTCCCTGTAAAAGTTCTTGTGATTAAAGACGGGACATTACATGCTTTAAAGACACCTGAAGCTGCATTGGAAACCCTGAAGGAATGGCATCTACAGATCGAAAGACCTCAATCCTATCAAAATAGGACCCCTAGAAGCCTACAAGAAAGACACTACTCAGAGAGGCCCTATCAGCAGCACGATCAGACAAAGAAATCTACACCCAGAAGCAAGACTTGACTCATCCACAAGGAGCTCTGATATGTGTGGGGAGACAGACCTCACGTTTGCCGGACTTATCCACCCCATTATTCATTTGATGACACGAGTTCATCATTTATTCTTTGCCTTGTTTTACACTAGGCTTGTTAGTATGTTAGTTATGTTCAATGTTACTGATTTACCAATCACTTGTTTATTAACTTTTTATTTTCTTGCAGGAATTCTTCAAAAATTTGTTATAAGCAATTGCATATTTTCTCATGAGACCATCCATACTGATGACAAAACTGATGTACCTAATATTCCTTATGATTTAAGTGGCGATCTGAAGGTCAAAGGTAAAAAGCTATCTGAAAATGTAACAAAATGACTATATAAAAATCACATCAATCAATGTTAAGGGACTAAACTCCCCATTTAAGAGAAATCAGCTGTGGAAAGAGGCATTAATTCAAAAATGTGACATCTTATTTGCGCAAGAAACCCATATTTCAAAAGGTAATACCCCCACAATTCAAAATAAGAGATTCCTCAAAGTCATATACTCTGCCTATATTAAAAAGAAAAGAGGAGTACTAATTGCTTTCAAAGACTCCGTTTCTATAGAAATCCAAGATCAATATGTAGACCCGGGAGGGAGATATATTATAATTGTGGCCTTAGTAGAAAATAAGCTTTTTACCCTAGTCAATGTATACGCCCCCAATATTGGCCAGACTAAATTTATGAGAAAATTAATCAAAAAAATAAACTCAATGAAAAAAGGTCATCTGATAATAGGTGGTGATTTCAATGCGGTCCTCAATTCTACCCTAGACACTACACATGGAGCCAGATACAGAGACTCCTACTTCCAAAAATTAGTAGAGGAAAATAATTTATTTGACATATGGAGATTACAACATGCCAGTGAAAGGGATTATACACACTTCTCATGCAAATGGAATTCCTATTCAAGGATAGATTTCTTTCTGATAGAAAGGCCATTAATAGACGCTATACCTAAAACAGAAATGGGATACATTACCTGGACAGACCATGCTCCAATACATCTTAACATATCTACATCACACTCTCAAATTAGTGATTACATGTGGAGAGTCAACCCACATATTCTATCAAACAACAAATATGCAAATTCAATAGAGAAAGATCTCAAGGAATATTTCATCATAAATGACACCCCAGACATAGACCCCTTTACTATATGGAATGCCCACAAAGCTAGAATAAGAGGCTCGTTTATGTCATTAGGCTCATATATTAAAAAACAGAGAGAAAAAGACATGAACGAGACTCTGAATAAAATCAAACAACTAGAGTCCCAAAACAAAACTAATCCATCATACCATATCACTGCAGAACTACCAAAAAATCAGATTTAAACTATATAACCTACTGCTACATAAGTATGAAAAATCATTAAGACAATCCAAGATTAATTATTATTCACATGACAACAAATCAGGTGCACTATTATTGGCTAGAAGATTAAAAGCAAAGGCCCAAAAGTCAAAAATTAACAAAATTGTCCACCCCATAACAAAACAGGTCAAACTTGCCCCAAGAGAGATTGCTAATGCATTTAAAGATTACTATCAGAGACTTTATAATCTAGCTTCTGATACAGATACACATCCAACAGAAGCAGAAATTTCAAAATTTTTAGGAAAACTAAACCTACCAAAACTCAAACCAGAACAATTTAAGACCTTAAATCTACCTATTTCACAGTTGGAAATATCCAAAGCCATATCCGCCTCCCCCAATCAGAAGTCCCCTGGACCTGATGGATTTACCACTGAATATTATAAAAAATTTGCAATAATTCTTCTCCCATACCTCCATAAAATTTACAATTTGGCATTCACCACAGGAAAACTACCCAAAGATATATTGAGCAACTATAGTCACCATTCCCAAACCAGGTAAAGACAACTCTGAAGTGAAAAATTATAGGCCTATATCTCTACTAAATGTGGATGTAAAAATCTATGCTAAGATAATAGCCAACAGATTCCAAAATATTTTACCAGAACTAATACATAAAGATCAAGTGGGCTTTCTGAAAGGCAGACAAGGACCAGACAACACCAGAAGAATCATATCGTTACTTCAAAACTGTGAAAAAAACAAAATTCCATCTATATTTCTTACTATAGACGCAGAAAAGGCATTTGACCGTATTAATTGGTCATATGCTTTTAATGTACTAGAAAAATTTGGAATAACAGGTCATATACACACAGGAATCACAGCACTGTATAGTAATCCTTCTGCTAATGTCTATGTCAACAGCTCCATATCAGAAAGCTTCAACATTACAAATGGCACCCGTCAAGGATGCCCTTTCCCCCCCTACTCTTTATACTGTCAATGGAACCTTTGGCAACAATTATTAGGCAAAATTCAGATATTAAGGGAATAACAATTGGACAACAAGAATATAAGTTAGCTCTATTTGCAGATGACATAATACTAACCCTGACAAACCCACAATCCTCATTAAAAGCATTCTTTGACATAACCCTGGATTTCAGCAAAATTTCATACTACAAAATTAATCAAGACAAATCTCATGCCCTACCATTAAATATAGACCCAAATCTCCTAAACTCTCTCCAATCCTCTTATAAACTAGATTGGCAAAAATCTGAAATCTCATACCTGGGTATTCAAGTGTCACATCCTTCTTCCACACTCTTTGAAGCAAATTTTCCTAAAATAGTCAAGGAAATTGACAAAGACATAGCTGATTTCTCTAAAAACTTGATTTCTTGGCTTGGCAGAATTGCGGCCTATAAAATGCTGCTTCTGCCAAAACTTTTATACCTCTTCAGATCGCTACCAATCGACATCCCAAAAGTATTTTTTGCATCAGTAAACACCAAGCTCAAGTCATTTATCTGGGGTGATAAGAAACCCAGAGTTGCATTCAATGTTATTACAAGACATCACAAGAAAGGAGGTCTAGGAGTTCCTCATATCCAGAATTACTACTCTGCAGCATTGCTAGATCAACTATCACACTGGTGGTCTGACAACCCCAACAAAATATGGGTACAGATCGAGAGGGATATTTGTAAACTCAACACAATGAGAACCAGACTCCTAGCATATAGTTGGGGATTTTCTCCCCCCCCCCCCCCCCCCAATTAATACTGTAAGAATTTCTGATGAGACTTGGAAGTGGTTTCTCAAACAACAGAAAGGAAGCATTTATTCCCCTATGAATGATTCCACACTAGAGTTTATACAAGACCAGGCTCCCACTATCCCTTTACTACATTGGAAGACATTGGGTATCAGCTCCCTACAAGATTTTTTCAAAGATGGTATACTTACATCTTTCTCAGGCTTGAAAAGCAAATTCGGGCTTGGGAATGATGATTTTTACATATATTTGAATATAAGAGACTTTATTAATAAATATAAAATACTAGAAAAGGAAAAACTACCTAATATGTCTCTAACCTCTAAACTGTTTAACAAGCCCAAAGGCATAACAACTTTTTATAACCTACTAGCAGAACCCCACAATCTCTCCACTAACAAATATATACAAAAATGGGAAAAGGAACTCCAACTGAAACTAACCTTACAAGACTGGCATAATACATTTTCCAATACCCACAAATACTTCCAAAGCACCAACCATAGAGAGGCCCTGATTAAAACATACTTTAGATGGTATTATACTCCTAGCAAAATACATCTTATATTCCCAGACACTCCAGATACCTGCTGGAGACAATGTGGAGAAAAAGGAACTCTAATCCATACCCTTTGGGATTAAAAGGAGATTAAACCTCTATGGGAAGCAGCAAATAAATTACTTAGAACAATCCTAGGACATCACATTATTCTTTCACCACAACTTGCTTTGTTGCTGTTAGGATTAAATGACTTCCCTGAAGACTCCAAATCAATAATAGCACATATATCAATGGCCACTAAACTAGTCATCACCAGACATTGGAAATCCAAAGACACACCTCATATCAAAGAAGTCTGGCAGACTGTAAACAACACCTGCTCATTTGAAAAAGTTATTGCCTACATACAGAATAAAATTCCTACTTTCCACCTCAGATGGGACAAATGGATGGATAGCTCATTCTACAAATCACAGATCTATTAATTTAATAAATGATCCTGCACTGTTAAATTTAATTTTCTTTTCTTTTTCTTATGTTCTTTTTATGTTAATGTGTGTCTGTTTATACAGTTGTAATATCACCAAATGTTGTAACTGTGATTTTATTTTAAAATTTGAAAAACCCAATAAAAATAATTTTGCAAAGGAAACATTGTATTGCAGATTCCAATGCTCTGGGCCCTCTATAGCGTAGTATTCTGTGGCGTTCTGTAGCCAGCAGTGTGCTAAATCAGAAAACAGTGGCAGATTCCAGCAATCTGGGCCTAAGATGTGTAGAATCTGTGGCGTTCTGTATACAATGCTGTAATTACATCAGGAAACATTGTATTGCAGATTCCAATGCTCTGGGCCCGCTATCTGTGGCGTTCTGTAGCAGCAGTGTGCTAAGTCAGAAAACAGTGTGTGTATGGCGGATTCCAATAAACTGGGCCTGATCTGTGGTGTTGTTACCAATACTGTACTGCAACAGAAAACTGTGCCTATATCTAGGGATGAGCGAACCCGAACTGTATAGTTCGGATTCGTACCGAATTTTGGGGTGTCCGTGACACGGACCCGAACCCGAACATTTTCGTAAAAGTTCGGGTTCGGTGTTGGGCGCTTTCTTGGCGCTTTTTGAAAGGCTGCAATTTTTGCGGCACAAAACAGCACAAACGTAGCACTAAAGAAACACACTGGAGTTTTTGTTTGTGCTGATTGAAGGGGGGCCAGCTTCGCTCACCTCAATAATGTAGATTACAAAATTAGTCGCATATGAACATGTTCATAATAAGTATCAGATTCACATTCAATAAACAATTGAGAACAAGGGAAAAATAATATATGAGGGAGGGAAGGAGGTACATTAGGGGAAAAAACAAATAAGGCACTTGGTGAATGAGAAAATATACTCCCATAGGAGTGGAGTAACGATACTAGTCTACAGATGCGTATAAAATGTTGTGTAGCTAACCTGTGTCTATTTTGGAAGTTGAATATAGAATGTAGAGTGTCCCGAACAATGTAATGGGAGTATATTACATCTTCAATTATGTCTAAAGATAGTAAGAGAGGAGGAGATGTGTACCCACCTAAATATGTCAATTGTCGAACCAAGTATCCAAATTAATCCCACCATTAACTCTCCAACTGGTCCAGTGTCTCCTCATCTCTTACCACTTGCGATTTTTTCCAGGGAGACCATACCTCCAAGTATTTAAGTCTATTGCCATGGACCCAACCTAGCAACTCCTCCAGTCTATGAAGTTGATGCATTTTATTGAACCACATATTAAGGTCAGGAAGAGAAGAATCCCTCCATCTAGTGGGGATTAATAGTTTCGCCGTGGCGATCATATGCGTGGGAAGGTTATTTTTTTGAAGGACGGAAGTTGGAGGTTGGGATCCAAAGCAATATTAACTCAGGGGAAAGTGTTATGGAGGTATCACAAATTAAATTAATAGATCTTTCAACATCTTTCCAAAATTGTGCTAATAGAGGACAGGACCACCAAATATGTATCATGGATCCACCTTCAGCTTGACATCTCCAACAATTGTTGTTGGGGGATAAACCTATGGAAAATAAGTACTCTGGAGTCCTATACCACCTTGTGATAGTCTTATAGGAGTTTTCCTGGAAGCGAACACATGTGGAGAACCCAGCCGCATGAGATAAAATGTAAGAGGATTCAGTCTCCGAGAAGCTCCTCCCTAACTCCTTTTCCCATTGACGTAGGAAATAAGGTTTGGGGCAACTAGTCGCCGTCAAAAGGTTATTGTAAGAAATAGATAGTGACTTTTTCAAGGGGGTTGGTAGTATAGAAAGGTTTTCAAGCCACGTAGGCTCAGAAAACTGACACTGATTTTTTCTCAAATTTCTTACAAGTGTTTCTGAAGTCCCACATTTGAATTGGGGTGGGAGGTTTTATATTTAATTTGGCATGAATTTCTTCCAAAGGTAAAAAGCGGTTAGATTCTATCACCTCACCTATTCTAACACCTCTTAAAGAATGCCACCAACTCTCGTCCCCCCCCCCACTCAACCTATTAAAGAGGTAAGGCAGAACATCGAGTGGAGTCAGTTTAGATATTTTAAGCCCCTTGGGGGGTGCTACTGGGGAGTTACGGTAACTGACAAGCATGTTTTTGGTCAGCGGACTCATCTCTGGACAAAGAGAAAGAGGGACTTCTTGAGACCACAAAATAGCATTCCTATGTATTCCTAACAAAGACCTTTCTATATCCAAATAAGGGGCGTTAATTTTATCATTTGCTAGAAGCGCCCATTTAGCTAGCTGAATGGCCTTATTATATAGTGCCATATCCGGTAAGGATATACCACCTTTATGTTTTTTCTGGAGAGTTAATGGTGGGATTAATTTGGATACTTGGTTCGACAATTGACATATTTAGGTGGGTACACATCTCCTCCTCTCTTACTTTATTTAGACATAATTGAAGATGTAATATACTCCCATTACATTGTTCGGGACACTCTACATTCTATATTCAACTTCCAAAATAGACACAGGTTAGCTACACAACATTTTATACGCATCTGTAGACTAGTATCGTTACTCCACTCTTATGGGAGTATATTTTCTCATTCACCAAGTGCCTTATTTGTTTTTTCCCCTAATGTACCTCCTTCCCTCCCTCATATATTATTTTTCCCTTGTTCTCAATTGTTTATTGAATGTCGATCTGATACTTATTATGAATATGTTCATATGCGACTAATTTTGTAATCTACATTATTGTATTTTCACTGTAAGTCTTTGACATGAGTCGTATTATGGACTTCTTGGTGTTGTACTTGAAACAATAAAAAGAGATTTACAAAAAAAAAATATTACGTAGATTAAGTAAGAGCCACGCGTTCCGCTAATTATCTCCTTTGCCGAATATTATGACTCTGTTCCGCGGACAGGGTACCGGGCGAAGCCTCCGCACCCAGCCGCGTTTCACAGGGCTGATTTTTATGGCACTTGAAAGGAAAAGGATGTCCTGTCTGTGTGGTGCAGCTACACCTAAAAGAAAATTATTGGCTGGCAGCCTTATTTTTTATAAGGATTCAATGAAATGTTAGGCAGTGTAAGAGAAAATCGTCACTATGTCCACGCTGTGTGTTAATTTTGATGCGCTTTTAATTTGCTGCACAATAATTAGAGCAGTGCTTAAGACCTCTTTCACACTTGCGTTGTCCGGATCCGTCGTGCACTCCATTTGCCGGAGGTGCCCGCCGGATCCGTAACACCGCAAGTGAACTGAAAGCATTTGAAGATGGATCAGTCTTCAAAATGCGTTCAGTGTTACTATGGCACCCAGGATGCTATTAAAGTCCTGGCTGCCATAGTAGTAGTGGGGAGCGGGGGAACAGTATACTTAGTCTGTGCGGCTCCCGGGGCGCTCCAGAATGACGTCAGAGCGCCCCATGCACATGGATGACGTGATCCATGCGACACGTCATCCATGAGCGTGGGGCGCCCTGACGTCACTCTGAAGCGCCCCGGCAGCCGCACGGACGGTAAGTATACTGCTCCCCCGCTCCCCACTACACTTTACCATGGCAACCAGGACTTTAGCGTCCTGGCAGCCATGGTAACCATTCCGAAAAAGCTAAACGTCGGAACCGGAAATGCGCCGAAACGACGTTTAACTTAATGCCGTATCCGGATTAATGCCTTTCAATGGGCATTAATTCCGGATCCGGCCTTGCGGCAAGTGTTCAGGATTTTTGACCGGAGCAAAAAGCGCAGCATGCTGCGGTATTTTCTCCGGCAAAAAACGTTCCGTTCCGGAACTGAAGACATCCTGATGCATCCTGAACGGATTTCTCTCCATTCAGAATGCATGGGGATAATCCTGATCAGGATTCTTCCGGCATAGAGCCCCGACGACGGAACTCTATGCTGGAACACAAGAACGCAAGTGTGAAAGAGCCCTAAGTATACTATTTCTTTCAGGACGTTTGAATCCTATTTCTTGGAGCTGGCGGAGTGATCTGTTTGCCAGATTTGTAGTCAGGTCCTTTCTTCTCAGAGCTAATGAGGTTTAATAACACAGTCTGTGGTCCCACACCGGTCTTTTGTTTAACAGACTCTTTGATAAATGTCTGCCCAGGAAATCCTCTACTTTATTTAATCAGACAAGCTGTGTCAGCCCCTGCCTGCGCTTCTTTCAGGGCTTGCCGTGAGCCGAGCGCTTCTCAAGCAGATAGATTACTCCGCTCTTCTCAGCCAGCTATGGCCGACGGCCGGAACTACTTCCTCCGGTCACCGCTGTGCCCTAGTAACAGATAACACTGACCTGCTGCTAGTGCTGATAATCCCCTCTTGTTGATCTCTGGTCCCCGGCTTTGTAGTTGGCCTCAGGAACTGTCAGCCTGCAGAGCCCTGCAGACTGTAAGGAGCGGCACTACTTTTCCTCTTTCGGCATTCAGCTACCAACCGGGAGTGCTGACACCGGCTTCAGCTTAGATCAGGTCACAGGGTGTTCGGCGATATTTTATCTGCTGTAGTCCTTTGTAGTCTTCCGGTCCCGTCCTCACCGAGGGCTAAGTTAATCTTTATAGTGACGATCACTGCCGTAGATAAGGCACTCAGATGTATCACAGGTAGGGTACTGCTGGCAATCCGCCCGTTCTGTGGCTAGTCGCCAAAATAGAGACCGGTGCTTCAACCTATGGTGCAGGCCGCTGCTGTGAAGCTCTTTAGAATTAGAGTTGAGCGAACACCTGGATGTTCGGGTTCGTCACGAACCCGAACCCCATTGAAGTCAAAGGGGACCCAAACTTTTCGGCACTAAAAAGGCTGTAAAAACAGCCCAGGAAAGAGCTAGAGGGCTGCAAAAGGCAGCAACATGTAGGTAAATCCCCTGCAAACAAATGTGGATAGGGAAATGAATTAAAATAAAAATAAAATAAATAAAAATTAACCAATATCAATTGGAGAGAGGTCCCATAGCAGAGAATCAGTCTTCATGCCATAGCAGAGAATCTGGCTTCACGTCACCCACCACTGTAACAGTCCATTGTCATATATTTAGGCCCCGGCAGAGGAGAGAGGTCCCGTAACAGAGAATCTGGCTTCATGTCAGCAGAGAATCAGTCAGATATTTTTAGGGCCCGGCACCCAGACAGAGGAGAGGTTCATTCAACTTTGGGTTGCCCCGCAATATAATGGTAAAATGAAAATAAAAATAGATTGAATGAGGAAGTGCCCTGGAGTACAATAATATATTGTTATGGGGAGGTAGTTAATGTCTAATCTGCACAAGGGATGGACAGGTCCTGTGGGATCCATGCCTGGTTCATTTTTATGAACGTCAGCTTGTCCACATTGGCTGTAGGCAGGCGGCTGCGTTTGTCTGTAATGACGCCCCCTGCCATGCTGAATACACGTTCAGACAAAACGCTGGCCGCCGGGCAGGCCAGCACCTCCAAGGCATAAAAGGCTAGCTCTGGCCACGTGGACAATTTGGAGACCCAGAAGTTGAATGGGGCCGAACCATCAGTCAGTACGTGGAGGGGTGTGCACAGGTACTGTTCCACCATGTTATTGAAATGTTGCCTCCTGCTAACACGGTTAGCTGTGGCGTGGTGACAAAACTTTTCCACATCTCTGCCATGCTAACCCTGCCCTCAGAGGAGCTGGCCGTGACACAGCTGCGTTGGCGACCTCTTGCTCCTCCTCTGCCTTCGCCTTGGGCTTCCACTTGTTCCCCTGTGACATTTGGGAATGCTCTCAGTAGCGCGTCTACCAACGTGCGCTTGTACTCGTGCATCTTACTATCACGCTCCAGTGCATGAAGTAAGGTGGGCACATTGTCTTTGTACCGTGGATCCAGCAGGATGGCAACCCAGTAGTCTGCACACGTTAAAATGTGGGCAACTCTGCTGTCATTGCGCAGGCACTGCAGCATGTAGTCGCTCATGTGTGCAAGGCTGCCCAGAGGTAAGGACAAGCTGTCCTCTGTGGGAGGCGTATCGTCATCGTCCTGCGTTTTTTCCCAGCCACGCACCAGTGATGGGCCCGAGCTGCGTTGGGGGCCAGCCCGCTGTGAACCTGCTTCATCCTCATCCTCCTCCTCCTCCTCCTCCAGTAGTGGGCCCTGTCTGGCCACATTTGTACCTGGCCTCTGCTGTTGCAAAAAACCTCCCTCTGAGTCACTTCGAAAAGACTGGCCTGAAAAGGGCTAAAAATGACCCCTCATCCTCCTCCTCCTGGGCCACCTCCTCTTCCATCATCGCCCTAAGTGTTTTCTCAAGGAGATATAGAAGTGGTATTGTAACGCTGATAACGGCGTCATCGCCACTGGCCATGTTGGTGGAGTACTCGAAACAGCGCAACAGGGCACACAGGTCTCGCATGGAGGCCCAGTCATTGGTGGTGAAGTGAGGCTGATCCGCAATGCGACTGACCCGTGCGTGCTGCAGCTGAAACTCCACTATGGCCTGCTGCTGCTCGCACAGTCTGTCCAGCATGTGCAAGGTGGAGTTCCACCTGGTGGGCACGTCGCATATGAGGCGGTGAGCGGGAAGGCCGAAGTTACGCTGTAGCGCAGACAGGCGAGCAGCGGCAGGATGTGAACGCCGGAAGCGCGAACAGACGGCCCGCACTTTATGCAGCAGCTCTGACATGTCGGGGTAGTTGTGAATGAACTTCTGCACCACCAAATTCAGCACATGCGCCAGGCAAGGGATGTGCGTCAAACCGGCTAGTCCCAGAGCTGCAACGAGATTTCGCCCATTATCGCACACCACCAGGCCAGGCTTGAGGCTCACCGCCAGCAACCACTCATCTGTCTGTTGTTCTATACCCCCCCACAACTCCTGTGCGGTGTGGGGCCTGTCCCCCAAACATATGAGTTTCAGAACGGCCTGCTGACGTTTACCCCAGGCTGTGCTGAAGTTGGTGGTGAAGGTGTGTGGCTGACTGGATGAGCAGGTGGAAGAAGAGGAGGAGGAAGCCGAGTAGGAGGAGGAGGAGAAAGGAGGCAAAGAATGTTGCCCTGCGATCCTTGGCGGCGGGAGGACGTGCGCCAAACAGCTCTCCGCCTGGGGCCCAGCCGCCACTACATTTACCCAGTGTGCAGTTAGGGAGATATAGCGTCCCTGGCCGTGCTTACTGGTCCACGTATCTGTGCACACTGATTTTATCGGATACTTGGTTGTGCAGGGAAGGCACGGCTCTCTTGGAGAAGTAGTGCCGGCTGGGAACAACATACTGTGGGACAGCAAGCGACATGAGCTGTTTGAAGCTGTCTGTGTCCACCAGCCTAAATGACAGCATTTCATAGGCCAGTAGTTTAGAAATACTGGCATTCAGGGCCAGGGATCCAGGGTGGCTAGGTGGGAATTTACGCTTTCTCTCAAATGTTTGTGAGATGGAGAGCTGAACGCAGGTTGAGATGCTTGGTGACGCAGGTGGTGGTGTTGGTGGTACATCCCATGTTTGCTGGGCGGCAGGTGCCAACGTTCCTCCAGAGGCGGAGGAAGAGGCCGAGGCGGCGGCGGCAGCAGCAGAAGAGGTAGCAGGGGGAGCCTGAGTGACTTCCTTGTTTTTAAGGTGTTTACTCCACTGCAGTTCATGCTTTGCATGCAGGTGCCTGGTCATGCAGGTTGTGCTAAGGCTTCAGGCTCTGATGGCACAGCATGCAAACCACTCGGGTCTTGTCGTCAGCACATTGTTTGAAGAAGTGCCATGCCAGGGAACTCCTTGAAGCTGCCTTTGGGGTGCTCGGTCCCAGATGGCGGCGGTCAGTAGCAGGCGGAGTCTCTTGGCGGCGGGTGTTCTACTTTTGCCCACTGCTCCCTCTTTGTCTTTTGCTACGCTGTTGGCTCGGTCTCACCACTGCCTCTTCCTCCGAACTGTGAAAGTCAGTGGCACGACCTTCATTCCATGTGGGGTCTAGGACCTCATCGTGCCCTGAATCGTCTTCCACCCAGTCTTGATCCCTGACCTCCTGTTCAGTCTGCACACTGCAGAAAGACGCAGCAGTTGGCACCTGTGTTTCGTCATCATCAGAGACGTGCTGAGGTGGTATTCCCATGTCCTCATCATCAGGAAACATAAGTGGTTGTGCGTTAGTGCATTCTATCTCTTCCACCCCTGGGGAAGGGCTAGGTGGATGCCCTTGGGGAAACCCTGCCAGCAGAGTCTTCAAACAGCATAAGAGACTGCTGCATAACTTGAGGCTCAGACAGTTTCCCTGATATGCATGGGGGTGATGTGACAGACTGATGGGCTTGGTTTTCATGCGCCATCTGTGCGCTTTCTGCAGAAGACTGGGTGGGAGATAATGTGAACGTGCTGGATGCACTGTCGGCCACCCAGTTGACTAATGCCTGTACCTGCTCAGGCCTTACCATCCTTAGAACGGCATTGGGCCCCACCAAATATCCCTGTAAATTCTGGCGGCTACTGGGACCTGAGGTAGTTTGGTACACTAGGACGTGTGGCTGTGGCAGAACGGCCACATCCTCTCCCAGCACCAGAGGACCCCACTAACACCACCACGACCATGTCCGCGTCCCTTACTAGATGTTTTCCTCATTGTTACCGTTCACCACAATAAGAAAAATATTATTCGGGCCAATGTATTGAATTCAAATTCAGGCCTTTTTTTACAGACACCTAACACTATCTGGCTATCTATTTAGGTACCGTATTACACTAATACAGGCACACCAGTAATGACAGATTTAGCTGAATATAAATTGGAGGCCTATTATTTAGGCGCTGGGTGACAGGTATACGTTTACGGACAGAATTAGACTTGGATCTGCACTGTAGCGTGTGTGTGAAGTTCTTGAGAATTACCCTATCAGCACCTTGAATCTAATATACCCTTTTAGGGATAGATTTAAAGTAGGCCTGATACAGCAGAAACCACTAATTTTGAGAATTGCAAAATTGGGAATTGTTTTTCAACCCAGAACAAAAACTGTGCTTTGACGGACACTAAAAATAACTTGACCAGCTAAAACAGTAATGACAGATTTGGATGAATATAAATGTGAGGCCTATTTTTTAGGCGCTGGGTGACAGGCTCAACTTGCCCCTGATGTAGTATATGGCCAAAAAATAACCACACTATTGATGGTTAAATGCACTTTGTGACAGGCTCAACTTGCCCCTGATGTAGTATATGGCCAAAAAATAACCACACTATTGATGGTTAAATGCACTTGGTGGCAGCTTGTGCTGGCGCACCACAAGCCACAAAATGGCCGCCGATCACCCCAGAAAAAAGTGACTGAAAAACGCTCTGGGCAGCCTAAAAACACTGAGCAATTGAATAGCAGCAGTTCAATGATCCACAGCTGTAGATCGATCACTGAATGAAGTTCTTTGGAGGAGTTAAGCACTGCCTAATCTCGCCCTAACGTCGCAGCTGCAACCTCTCCCTACACTTGTATCAGCAGAGTGACGTGCAGAGCTACGTGACCCAAGCTTATATAGAGGCTGGGTCACATGCTGCACTGGCCAATCACAGCCATGTGAACTCGAACCTGGACTTTTATGGAAATGTTCGGGTCCGTGTCACGGACACCCGAAAATTCGGTACAAACCCGAACTATACAGTTCGGGTTCGCTCATCCCTATTTAGAATCTACAAAGAAATATATCTCTGGATTCCAGGTGTTGTCCTGGACCAGAATATGCGATTTTCACAAGTCTCAATCCAGAATGTGTTGAATTAAATCCAGTTAACTCAGACTGTCTGCAGAGCTCCTCCAAGCTGCTGCAGCCAGCTCCGCCCCCGATCTGTGGTGTTTTGTTAGCAATACTGTACTGCAACAGAAAACTATGCCTTGTGGCAATGTGAACATTGAGGTGGTGTTTCCCCAGGTTCCAGTCCGGGACTTAGGGCATGCTCATGTCCAGGGATCCTATTTAATCCTGCTACTGGATCCTGGGTGTGTCTCACTCTGGAGAGTGTGCAGACAGAGGCCTGGTGAGGCTCTGTCAGTGTGGTCTCAGCTAGGCAAGGCTGAGGGGCCATGAGGCTAGGCAATAGCCTGGACTTTGGGGGACTTGCACACAGAAGGCTGGAGTGGCTCTGTGTGGTCTGAGCTGGGAGGGCTGAGAGACCACTATCCCACAAGAGACCCTGGTGTGGGAGCAGCCTGGAGGTTGGGCTGGGAAAGCCGCATCTCATCACGGGTGTGAACTGTGGTACGCTTTAGGTGAGTCAGGGAAACCTATGTGTTTAGATAGGGCCCAGACGGGCAAGGTATTTTATTTTGGCTTTGTGTGTTTTTCTTTATGCCGTGTGCCACAATAAAGCACAGTTTGGCCCCTAAATCCTGGTGTCTGTGAAGAAGTGTGTGATTGCAACCACCGGAAAAGAGCTAATCCCCACAATTGGTGGAGGATGCGGGCACATGTCCGTGCTGAAAAGAAAAAAAAACAACGTGGTTGCTAGGGACAACGACCTCACTGAAAGGAGCAGGTGCTGCTCATGCTGTTCTGGACACTTTTTGCTGGGTTGCAAAGGAGTTACTGTGCAGTGAATTAAAGGGCCAGTAGCCCAGAAAAAGGGGACTGGCTGCTAAAAGTTTTTCCTGCTACGAGACTGACTGTTGCCATGGGTCTCGGGGAAGAATACGTCCGACGGACGTGGGAGATTAAACGGCAGGAAAAACTGGTAAAACAGATGGGTTGTACCCCACGTGAGTTGGCAAAATTTGATGCTGAGCGAGAGGCTCTGGAGGCGCAGCTGCAGCTAGCCCTGAATAGAGGGTCCTCAACGCTGTATGGACCCTGCACAAAGTTCCCAGAGGTCGGCAGTGTGCTGGGAACGCCGGAGAACAAGCAAAGATATGCCATTGCCAAGGGCAACCGTCGGGAAGAAAAGGAGGTGGAGAGTGGTGCAGCTCTCAGGAGATCCTATGTTTCCTGCACGTGTGCGCAAAGTCCTAAAGGGTGCGGATGGAGTGACTGTCTGGATAAAGGTTGGAGTCAAGGCCAAGGCGTTTCCCGTGGCAACTACTGTATTAAGGAGAGGGGTGATGACCGTGCTGGAGATATTCCTGGACTCCCCTCATCTCCCGTGAGTGCCGAATCCGTGACGACAATCGGTAAGATCGTTCCAATTATCCCGTGTGTAACAGACCCAGTGACATTGAGCAGGCGGCAGTTGCTACCCGCTGGGCCGGTGGGTGATATGTCACCGAGGCTAGAAACTGTCTCAAAAGTGTGTGACCATATGAAAAGTAATATAATGCTAAGCTTACGGGACAGTCATGCAGTTAATAAGAATTGTCCGATGATTCTCACTGAGTGTGAGACTACCGTGAGAACTGGGACTTATGGACTTGCTGGTAGAACTACGCTCATGCAGGAGGGACTGTTGGGCCATGATTTCCCGTTGTTCCGTGACTTGTGGGGAAGTGGAAACACTCCTGCAGAACTGGTATCTAATCCTTTAAGTGATAAGGTGCAAGGTGATTGTGCCAGGTTGGCGGAAATGCATAATGAAAGTGGGATGTCATGTGAAATATCTGATGTTGATAACATGCCTTTTCTGTTGCAGGCTGTGGTCAGGGGAGAAGCGCCCCCTGGTGATAAAAATGTAAATGATGATGAAGCTTTATTTTCTTCATCTGCTATTTTTCATGAAGAACTTTATGACATGATCAGGGTGTTTGAAGAATTGCATATAAGTAATGTGAACCAGGCACCTAAAAGAGAGCCTGAGCAAGTGCAGGTGGTTCTCACTGAGGGGGAGTCTCCAGTGAGAACTGGGTCTTGTGGACCTGATGTTACCAATATGTTCTTATATGATGTGATGTTGGGTTGTGATAACGTTTCGTTGTTATGGGGCAAGGTAGACACTTCTGCAGATAGTGACGAAACTCCTGCAGAACCTGTACTTGCCCGTGTAAATGAAGGTCTAAGGGAGCTGCACATTGACTGTCATGGGGAAAGAATATTGCCTATAGAAAACAATGGTGCTGATAAGAAACATGTGAATGATGCAGAAGTGCAGATAAATGTTGTGAGCACAGAGTGGAGCAATCCTACTCTGGTGAACGTGCAAGAAAGGGTAGCAGTCCTAGAGGGAGTATCACACGTACCAGAGGTGGACATGCAGTCTCCACAGTGTTTTATGGTCAATAAAGTAATGTCCCAGGTAGGGATTAACTCGGCAGTGCCTCTAGAAGTCAGTGTTAATAATGGAACCAGTGACATAGGCGATATATGCGCTGTGACCATTAGCAACTCCGAGAAGGAAGCTACCAAGTCAAGGTATTGCAAAATTCAGGTGGTCACTAGTAGCGACCAGACGACAGTTAGACGTGACGAGAGCTGAGTGGGGAGATGGCAGCCTAGTGTCTGAGACCCATACCCAGGCAGGGGTAGATGACCTGACACGTCAGTACAGCTGCAATCCTGAAGATTTTTCTCTCTCCACACAGTCCCTAGATATGATAGAGAAGGGACTAGATGTCTTCACAGAGTCACCGAAGAAGACTGCAGTAGATACAAACAAAGTGCTTAAAGAGACCCTGCGTGAAACCCCCACAGGGGGGTAATGGTGATACTCCTACATCGGCTGCAGCAGAGCCAAGTGAAGAGCATCTGGAACAGGAGACCCTCTCCTCGGCTCGATCCCTTGAAGAAGCGCTTGAGGAGCGAGATGAATGTGAGAGGCTGAACAGACAACTCAGAGCAGGGATGGAAGAGCTCATGAGCTCAAAGGATGATGTCAGGAAGAACGTCTATGAGTTGAAGAAGTCTAAGCCAGAGCCTGTTAAGAATGGGTCTGGAGATGGTGGCGCCGTGGTGCCGACCGAGGCGGAGAAGACGGAAGATCACCCAGCTGATGTGAATGCAGAGGCCAAGAGACTCGTGGCAATAAGTAGCCAGGACCTGGTCATGAAAGATGTTCCCTCTGCCATCAGTGCCTTACAGAAAGCCAGCGGTCTGCTGGAGAAGGCAACGGAAGGAAACGAGTCTGGTGAAGATCCTGATGTCCCCAGTGCCTCCAACCTTGATGAGAAGGAGGAGTTAAGAAGGCAAGGATATGAGGCCAAGTCCGCGAAGGATAAAAAGGATAATAAAGTAAGTGGAGACTCCAAAGAAATAGAGGCCAAAGAAGCTAAGGCAGAGGTCTTGAAATGGGAGAAATCCTTGGATGTTCCAGAGATCAAGGGTAAAGCCGAAGTGGGGAGAGGCAGTGAAGAGGCAGAAGACCCTGAAACTGAGGCACCATCTGCGAAAACTACTGCTGGAAAAGAAGCGAGCGGGGGCAAGCCAGCTCTGCTGACGGAGCTTCGCAAAGACAAGAAGAAAAGGCCTAAGCGTCTGCAAGAGCCAGCGAAGTCAAATAGAGAGTCTGTCGTTTGCATAAAAATATATTCTGAAGGGAGTTCCAGAAGCCGAGATCGAAATTCTAAGAGTAAAGGAAAAAGAAATGTACGATCTGCTGTTAAAATAAAGAGACAAAAAGAGGCGAGTCATAAGAAGCGTGCTCGGCTGAAGCAGCTGTGTGAGTCAAAGAGAGAGAAAGATAAAAAAAATAGAAAGAGAGGGTCTGCCTGTCACATGGACATGGGAACATTGTAGACAATGTCTCTTGGGCAAGATGTCAGTGTGGGTAACAAACCAAGCATTGATGGCATGGGTCTGGCAAAATAAAGGGAAGCCTCTGACGCTGACCACATCTTCCAGGGGGAAGGTTGAGCCAGGCGATGGCAAGAAAATGTGGATGCCCTGTCATGAGCATCCAGTTAGTACATGTGTTCACCCCCACAGGTTTGAACAGAGGGGGGGATATGTGGCAATGTGAACATTGAGGTGGTGTTTCCCCAGGTTCCAGTCCGGGACTTAGGGCATGCTCATGTCCAGGGATCCTATTTAATCCTGCTACTGGATCCTGGGTGTGTCTCACTCTGGAGAGTGTGCAGACAGAGGCCTGGTGAGGCTCTGTCAGTGTGGTCTCAGCTAGGCAAGGCTGAGGGGCCATGAGGCTAGGCAATAGCCTGGACTTTGGGGGACTTGCACACAGAAGGCTGGAGTGGCTCTGTGTGGTCTGAGCTGGGAGGGCTGAGAGACCACTATCCCACAAGAGACCCTGGTGTGGGAGCAGCCTGGAGGTTGGGCTGGGAAAGCCGCATCTCATCACGGGTGTGAACTGTGGTACGCTTTAGGTGAGTCAGGGAAACCTATGTGTTTAGATAGGGCCCAGACGGGCAAGGTATTTTATTTTGGCTTTGTGTGTTTTTCTTTATGCCGTGTGCCACAATAAAGCACAGTTTGGCCCCTAAATCCTGGTGTCTGTGAAGAAGTGTGTGATTGCAACCACCGGAAAAGAGCTAATCCCCACAGCCTATATTACAGATTCCAAAGCTCTGGGCCTTATATTGTGTCTATAATCTGTGGCGTTCTGTAGTTTATAGTGTAATACATCGGAAAACCCTGTCTGTATGTCAGATTCCAGTAATCTGGGCCTAATAGAGTGTCTAGAATCTGCGGTGTTCTGTATACAATGCTGTACTACATCAGAAAAGATTGTATTGCAGATTCCAATGCTTCTGGGCCCTCTATAGTGTCTATAATCTGTGGCGTTCTGTAGCCAACAGTGTGCTAAATCAGAAAACAGTGTGTGTATGGCAGATTCCAGCAATCTGGGCCTAAGATAGTGTCTAGAATCTGTGGCGTTCTGTAGACAGCAGTGTGCTAAGTCAGAAAACAGTGTGTGTATGGCAGATTCCAATAAACTGGGCCTGATCTGTGGTGTTGTGTTACCAATACTTTACTGCAACAGAAAACTGTGCCTATATCACAGATTCCAAAGCTCTGGGCCTTCTATAGTGTCTATAATCTGTGGCGTTCTGTAGTTCACAGTGTAACACATCGGAAAACCATGTCTGTATGGCAGATTCCAGCAATATGGGCCTAAGATAGTGTCTAGAATCTGTGGCATTCTGTATACAATGCTGTAACTACATCAGGAAACATTGTATTGCAGATTATAATGCTCTGGGCCCTCTATAGCGTCTAGAATCTGTGGCGATCTGTAGCCAGCAGTGTGCTAAGTCAGAAAACAGTGTGTGTATGGCAGATTCCAGCAATCTGGGCCTAAAATAGTGTCTAGAATCTGTGGCGTTCTGTATTCAATGCTGTAACTACATTAGGAAACATTGTATTGCATATTCCAATGCTCTGGGCCCTCTATAGCGTCTATAATCTGTGACGTTCGATAGCCAGCAGTGTGCTAAGTCAGAAAACAGTGTGTGTATGGCAGATTCCAATAAACTGGGCCTGGGGGCGGAGCTAACTGCCTAAGCAGAAGGAAGCACTGATGCAGAGCTCTGCTCTTTAACATCTTTTATTCTCTGTAACAGTGCTATTCCTGGGCGAAACTCTACAAAACTCATATTTCAGAGTTCTACACACGATCAAGAACAAGCCGATACCATTTTTGGAGCTTTTGGCTGCAGAATTTATTTGAGGCCTGCTGCAAACACTCAAGCCGCGGACTAAATTTATACAGGAAGCTGCTCCAGATTTAACTCAGCAGCACCGCATCACAGGAGCCGCTTCTGGACTTCCTTAACCTGCGTGGTGTACAGGGTAAGACCTAGTGGATTGAGGATAATACACCCCAAATTGTCATTAGCACCCTGCCACCCGCGTTGTTACCGCTGCTTCATACCTGGTGCCTAACTACATTAACAGTTCGGCAGGGCCTACTGCGACACTTAGTGGGACCTTGATTTGCAGCCACCAGCACTGGTTCCAGCAAAGCGGCAATTCGAATTATTCTGAATAACTATATGCTATCATCGCTATTGCATTGTATATGCGAATTTTCGGCAAATAAATAATCACATGTCCGAATATTCATCAGAATTAAACATCGCATCTGCACAAGAGTAACAGGAAAAAAAAAAAAAAAAAAAATCGCTATTGCATTGTATATGCGAATTTTCGGCACTTAAATAATCGCATGTGCGAATTTTCATCATCAAAATTAAAATCGCATCTACTCAAGTGAAGCACAGGAATCAGAAACTGCTCAAATGTATTAGCTTGTTGCTTCTTATGCTCATTACAACAGCCACTTAGATACCACAATAATTGACACTTTTTGTGATGTAAAGTGACACATTCTGCTTCCGGCGCCTGTATACAGCCAACATGGGGAAAAATAAGCAAGCATTGGAAGCACAGAGCAAAAGCCTTAAAACACCGAAGAAATCCACGGAAAACGTGAAACATCTAGACAGAAAAGCAGCTGAAGCTTGATCCAGCGGATCAGACACCGATGAAGATAATGATCCAAGCACGCTGACTGAAGTTAAAAATTATGTCAAAGCACTCCCAACAACTGAGTGCATTAAAGGTCTTTTTAAAGAATTCTCATCTACAATAAGAGAGGAATTTACTGAGATTAAAGCAGAACTGAGACAAATAGCCTCTAGGACCACCGCAGTAGAGGACTCAACCAGTAAATTGGTTCAGCATGCAGACCACACAGAAAAAACGGTCCAAAAGTACCGCACCGAAATGTACAAAATGAAACTGCATATTGATGATTTGGAAAACAGATCGCGCAGAAACAATATCAGAGTTAAAGGTCTGCCCGAATCGGTGCTGGATAAGGACATCCATTCTGTATTGACACAGCTTTTTAACGAGCTTTTACAACAAGATGAAAAGACAGATCTCTTCATTGAAAGAGCACATCGGGTCTATAGACCTAGACATGTTCAAAACTAGGCCCCGCGGGACGTTCTATGCTGTCTCCAAAGCTTCAGAACTAAAGAAAACACCAAAAATATCTCAGGTTTGCAGTCATCCAGGAGGGGACTCTCCTTCATTATCAGTTCCAGTGTCTCCCCTTTGGAATTTCGTCGGCCCCTCGCATTTTTACAAAGGTCATCACGGAGGTAGTGGCGTATCTGAGAGAACAGCAGATAAGGATTGTTCCATACCTCGACGATTTTCTCCTAATAGCAGACACCAAACTGAACCTCGAGAGCAGCATCCATGTGTAGAGGATGAATCGGGATGTGATAATACGCATCCTTCAGGTCCATGGTACATAGTAGATCTCCAACTGAAATTAACGGGATTTCTGATCTTATGGATTCCATCTTGAACTTGTGATAGGCTACTGACTTGTTCAGGGACTTCAGGTTGATGATTGTCCTGTAAGATCCATCCGGTTTTTTTATTAGAAAGAGACTTGAATAGTGACCCAAGTACTTTTGATCTTCCGGAACCTGGACTATAGCATTTAATTTTAGAAGCTTCTGTAAGTCCAGACCTAACTGATTTTGTTGCCCCACTGAATGGAATTTGGTGATTAGAAATCTTTTCGGGGGAGGACCGCAAAATTCTAATTTTACCCCTTCTCGGATGGAATTGAGGATCCACTGATTTTGGGTAACCCGAGTCCAGGATTCCCAAAACAAGCGGAGCCTGCCCCCTACTGGCCTGATGTCATTGCTTGCTTGGGCCTGAGTTAGGATTGAAGAGGAAACCCCTACCTCTCCCTCCTTTAGGGTAGCTCCATCTACCCGTTTTACCTTTTCCACTCTCTGAGGATGTAAACTGCCTAGAGGTTTTACGAAAGGGCTGTACTGGTTTCTTTGCTTTTTCTTCTGGAAACCCCTTCTTTTTGTCCGCTGCACTTTCCAAAATGGAATCGAGGACCTGGCCAAAAAGGTATGCTCCGGTAAAGGGGATTGCACATAGTTTATTTTTTGAGGCAATGTCTCCCGTCCAGGATTTGAGCCAGAGGGCCCGTCTTGCTGTGTTTGTAAGGGCGTCATTTCTGGCTGTGAAACGAATAGACTCTGCCGAAGCGTCTGCCATGAAGGACGCTGCAATCTTTAGTAAAGGTAAGGACTCAAGTATTTCTTCCCTGGAAGTTTTCATTTTGAGATGCTCTTCCAGTTGCTCAAGCCATAGGCACATGGCGCGAGCTACCGAGGTTGCTGCAATATTAGCATTAATAGTAGCCGCCGAAGATTCCCAGGCTTTCTTTAGAAGACCATCCATCTTCCGATCCATGGGGTCATTTAACTGTGAGGAATCCTCGAATGGTATGGACGTCTTCTTCACCACTTTGGCTACCTGGATGTCGACTTTTGGAATCTCATCCCAAAGTTTTGTTTCCTCCGGGTTGAAAGCCAGCCTGCTTTTAAATTCTCTGGGTACATAGAGCTTTTTGTCGCCCTCTTCCCACTCATCTTTGATAAGATCCTGTAAATACGAATTCACCGGGAAAAGCTTTCTTTTCCTGGGCCTTAATCCGCCGAACATCTCGTCCTGTACTGAACGTTTCGGCTCCTCCTCCTCAACCGCCATGGTCTGCCTCACTGCTGTTAGGAGCGAGTCAAGATGTTCTGAGGAAAACAGAAATCTCTTGGGTTCCTCTGACACGGAAGGGGGGGATCTCCTCCTCCAATTCGTCCAAAGGATACCCGGTTTCCTCCTCCGACTCTGATACCACATGTACTCTGGCACGCTTGGACGGAGGGGAAGAGGGAACTGGAAGGGGGCTGACTCATTCCTGCCGCCTGTACTTCCTCTCTGACAATGGTTCTCAGCTCCTCCAGAAAGGGTGGTTGTTCCTCCTTCAGGATTTTTGCCAAGCAATCCGTGCAGAGGGCCTTCTTATACGACTAAGAAAGCTTCTTAGTGCACGTAGCACATTTCCTAGCTTTTTTTCTGGAGTCTCCATGTGGTTTATGTCCCGTCTCCTTTTCCACCTTAATAGGGGGAGAAGGAGATATAAAACTGGTTCAAAAGGATTTTTGACCTAACCAGCAGGATACTACTTACAGTATTCTGGATGAGGGGGTTAGCTACCGCATCTAGCCTGCTCAAACCCTGGGCCTTCATGATGTACCGCCTGGAGCACACATCACAGCGTTTTTTAAAAGGATCTTACCTTACTGGCCCTTCCCTCATCGCCGCCCGGATCCGCCTCCTCTTCCGGGGGACTCTTCCTAAGAGGAGTCGACCCCACATGCGAAGCCTCCGGCTGAGGCCTCCAGCATGAATGCGCGCCGGTATCCTGGATACGTCACTTCCGGGTCGCACAGGAAGTGACGTGGAACGCATCATCCGAGGAGGACGGAGCATCTGTGCGCAGAGCTCCATCGGAGAAGCCGCAACAGCGTCCTGGTACCGCGGCGTTGAAAAAAAAGGTACCCGGAAAGCTAGGGGACCCCTTCCCCGAGGGGTGCTGGCTTTAGGCCGCAACGGAGGCTGAAGAGGAGATGCATGAGCCCCCCGACTAGCCTGGCCTAGTGCTGTTCCCTACAAGTAGCAGGGATCCCTTCTCACAGCTCCTATCCCCGTAGGGACAGGAAGAACACTGGTGGGAGGGGCCTTTTAACCTTTTCACGCTTCCTGTCCCTACAGATATCCAATAGGACATCCTCCAGTGGGTACTGTCATGGAGGGACGTCCTGGAAAATTTTTTACGCATTTGGATTCAGTGAGGGGTATGGTGAGTTCATGTGAGATTTTATTTTTTGTCACAAGTTAGTGGAATATGAGACATTGTAAGAAAAAAAAAAAAACATCAATTTCCGCTAACTTGTGCCAAAAAAAAAAAAATGTCTGAATAGAGCCTTACAGGGGGGTGATCAATGACAGGGGGGTGAGCAGGGAGTCTATATAGGGTGATCACCCCCCTGTCAGGCTCCATTCAGATGTCCGTATGTGTTTTGCGGATCCGATCCATGTGTCCGTGGATCCGTAAAACACATACGGACGTCTGAATGGAGCCGTACAGGGGGGTGATCAGGGAGTCTATATGGGGTGATCACCCACCTGTCATTGATCACCCCCCTGTAAGGCTCCATTCAGACGTATGTATGTTTTGCGGATCCGATCCATGGATCCGTAAAACACATACGGACGTCTGAATGGAGCCTTACAGGGGGGTGATCAATGACAGGGGGGTGATCAGGGAGTCTATATGGGGTGATCAGGGGTTAATAAGTGACGGAGGGGGTGTAGTGTAGTGCTTGGTGGTACTTATTACAGAGCTGCCCTTTTCCTCTGGTGGTCTAATATACCTGTTAGGGGTTAAAAAAATGGCATCTACAGCCTGCCAGCAAACGATCGCCGCTGGCAGGCTGTAGATCCTCTCGCTTACATGCAGTTCCTGTGAGCGCGCGCCTGTGTGAGCGCGTTCACAGGAAATCTCGCGTCTCGCGAGATGACACGTATATGCGTCTAGGAGGAATGAATCGACTGCCGCCAGGATGCATCACTGCGTTAGGCGGTCGGTAAGCAGTTAAAAGCATCCTAAAATCTCATTGTGAGAGGTACATACCGTATGGGAATAAAAGGTTAAGAAACAAAAAGAAACCAATGTGAATAAACAGAACTGTAAAGAAAGCAATAAATGACAAAAAGAAAGCATATAAAACACTAAAACAGGAGGGTAGCACGGAAGCACTAAAAAACTAAGGAAAAAAATAGAACATGTAAAAAACAAATAAAAGCGGCCAAACTAGAGACCGAGAGATTAATTGCCAAAGTGTAACAGTCCTACAGGCTCACCTGAGTCAGAGGACCGCTGGCTGGAGGTAGGAGTGGAGCCCAGTGGCAAGGACCGCAGGCAGGTAGTAGGTGCAGGAAGTCTGGCAGAGGCGTAGTCGGTAGGCAGGCGGTGGGTCAGGGCAGGCAGCAGTAAGCGTGGTCAGACAATCCGGATGGCAACGGTGGTAGCAGTTCAGTAGGTAGGGACAAAGCAGAAGAGTAGTCGGTAGGCAATTCCTGGTCAGCAGTGGACTTCCAGTAGTAGCAAGAGCAGCAGATGAGAAGTTTGATCAAGGCTCAGGAGCTCAATAATCAGCAAGCTGGAGTGCAAGGGGCTGGACTTATATAGGGAAGTACCAGGTGTGGGGAATCAAGGGTAATGAGCAAGGCTTGGCAAGACTGAGGTTATATAATAGGTTTGAGGGAGGAATGTCCAGAGAGGACGGTAGCCTAGTAAGCAGGGCTACGCCTGGGACGTAGCTGGTCACGGGTTCGAATCCCGACACAAAACGTAAAACTAACGTAAAACTAACCCCTTCAATTATATAAATGTTAAAAAGTAAATTTGTACAAGGGAGGTCGGCTAAAACTACTGATAAATACCAAATACCAAAACGAGGCGAGATATGCGTCCGATTCGGAAGATGAAGTAGTCGTACAGGAGCAAGACGATCTCAGGCAACACATCAAAAATTTACCAACTATAGAAAACATACAAAGCCTGTTTAAAGACTGGCTTACTCCAGTTAAAAGCGACCTTTCGGAAATAAAAACTGATCTCAAACGCCTAAACGAAAGAATGGACTCTATTGAAGAGGACAATGCACAGATTATTTCGCATGCTGCCTTCCTTGAAGAAAAAGTTTCCTCGCAGCAAACAGAAATACATAATCTGCAAATGCATATTGATGATCTAGAGAACCGCTCTAGATGTAATAATTTACGTATAAAGGGTCTACCGGAATCAGTGGAGGACAAAGATGTATCAAAAGCCCTTATTTCTATTTTCCTGGAACTTTTAGGCAAAGAGGAGGACTTTGACATTGGTCTGGAGAGGGCACATAGAGTTTATCGACCGAGATCACTATCTGCAGATGTCCCAAGAGATGTTCTCTGCTACATCTTAAGCTTCTCCATAAAAGAAGAGGTCTTAAAAAAAGCACGGTACGCCAAAAAAATAGAATTTGAAGGGAGTACAATCACGATTTTTCAGGATCTATCAAGACTGACCCTGGAGAAGCGAAGACAACTCATTCCTTTGACAAGGACACTGAGGGAGAAAAACATCAAATACAGGTGGTTGTACCCGTTCGGCCTTTCTATTAACCACGCTGGGAAACAGCTGACGGTGCGCTCGTCAGAGGATCTTGCCTTCGCTTTAAATAAACTGGACTTAAACCACATATCCGTCCCGGAATGGTTACCAGAGGAACCGACTCACCCACCACCAGGTCTCCCGTCTAAGGCCAACTGCGATCAGTATTCAACGCCAAAGACGAGAAGAAGAGATGAAGAAGGTTTCCACCGACCCAGAGCTCCAAGGAAGCTGACGAGAGATGCCACTCCTTCTTCCAGGCAGCACACACCCAGTTGACATCATGGGTGACATATCCTTTCTCTAATTCTATACTCAGTTATGTGATGTGTATAACTATTTCTGTTATTTTTCGTTTATAACTCTAGCTATACTCAGACTATCAAAAATAAATAAATAAATAAAATTTAATAAAAATGGTTATACACTATTATTAACACAAGCCTTACTTTCAGGATACAGACAATAGAAATGTAGGTTGTTGTTTGATATAGTATGTTGGAAGATTTACTTGTAAAAGTTTATCAATATTGCGGGTCTTGTCACTGGCCTTGAACTGGTAGTGAGAAGACGTGCAATTACACTACTTAGATGTCACTTGTTTAAACTGAAGCATCATAGGTTCACGGGCGTTTTCACCCCCCCTATGATTTGAGTTTTGTAACTTTTATTTCTGCATCTACCTCATGAAAGTAATGTGGTAGAACACACGGTGTTTACTTAAGATAGTAGATTGTTCTCCCTCTCCCCCCCCACCCTTGACGGTACCACACCCCCAGTGTGGTTGGAACTCAGTCCCTCTAGTTCTAAGAGGACTGACGCTGTCATTACTCTCCGGGTACTATTCCTCTACTGGTTGGAGGAGTACCTCTCTATATTTACTTGTAATCCAGGTTACATAACCTCCCCAAATTTACACTCCTTTTAATTTACCCCATTATTGCATTACCTGCGAATTTACTTCCACTGACACAGCCTTGGGAATTTTCTTATTTACTTTTTTCTGTTCCTGTTTTGCCCTCTCATAAACCTTCCTTACCCCTCCCTCCTTGGTAGTTTAACGCTCCTTTATAACAAACTAATTTGTACTACTAACATGCCTGAACTATACTGTGTCTCGTTCAATGCCAATGGGCTAAATATTCCATCTAAGAGAGGGCAAGTTTTGCAGTCTTTCAAGAAGAAACATGTTGACGAATTGTTTCTTCAGGAAACTCACTTCCGCAAAACTTCCACCCTAATAATGAAAAACAGCCAATATAAGATTTGGTTTAATGCATGCACACCACTGAAGAAGCAAAAAGGTGTATCGATCGTCTTTAGCAAAAACATAGATTTCAAAAAAACAGATATGGTGGTAGATCCAGACGGGAGGTATATATTTGTAAAGGGTTATGTTGGCGATACACTCTACACTTTTGCAAACATATACGCTCCAAACCAAAAGCAGGTGATCTTTTTGAGGTCCGTTTTCAAGATTCTTGGCACTTTTAGTGAGGGTCACATACTGATTGGTGGAGATTTTGATATCGCACCTGACCCAAGCCTGGACTCTTCATCAGGCAAATCCAATTACACAAAACAAAAGTTAAAAAGGTTTGGAGACATACTGGAGGAGCACCTGCTAGTGGATATATGGAGAGTTATGCATCCTAACACGAGAGACTATTCTTTTTATTCAAACACATTCCATTCACACTCAAGAATAGATTTTTTTCTTGTAAGCCAGAAAGACATCGGTCTAGTTCATAAAACAGAATACGACATCAGGTTGCTATCCGATCATGCACCAATTTTTATGTTATTCAAAACTGAGCACCCTAGCTTTAGAGTAAACAATTGGATTCTAAATGAAAGCTTGCTAAATAGCGATAAAAAAAAAAATACGTTTCCTCAGAGCTAGAACACTTCTTCAAAGAAAATAAGACGGAAGATGTAGATAATTCTGTAGTATGGGAAACACATAAGGCGGTAGTGAGAGGCCTTTTGATGAAACTAGAAAGGGGGAAACTAGAAAGAGAGAAAGGGAAAAACAATTGACTACACTACTTGAACAGATTAGGTCCCTTGAGAAAATCCATAAAACCTCTCCAGACAAAAGAACTGAAGCTAAACTAGCAGAACTTAGAACAAATGTGAAGAATATCCTGGATCACTCTTTTCAGAGATACGTACATATGGCTAAATACAGACACTTACCTGTACGCTAACAAGTGTGGTAAAGAGCTTGCTAGACTGATTAAAAAAGAGAGCGCTAGGAATAATATCAACAAAATCAAAAAAAGCCTTAATCAAACTCTACAAGACCCCAACGAGATAGCCTCGGCCTTTAGGGAGTACTACGAGAAGTTGTACAACTTAAATGCCACAGAAACAAAAAAAGACATAGATAACAGACATTGTAAGATTAAAGATTACTTAGAAAATATCACAACCCCCACGCTGACCCTGGAACAAAAAGACTCCTTAAATGCCCCATTCACCTTAGACGAGGTCCTTAGGGCAATAAAAAACCTAAAATTGGGAAAAAGTCCAGGCCCAGACGGTCTCACGGCCTGTTACTATAAAAAGTTCAAAAACATATTGGCTCCCCGTCTAGTGGAATATTTCAATTTGATAGGAAAGGAAGAGTCTTGGAGGGAGGAATCCCTTATCGCCCATATTACATTAATCCATAAAGAAGGGAAAGACCCGACTGAATGTTCCAATTACCGACCGATCTCGCTACTAAATGTCGATCTAAAGCTATATGCTACATTACTAGCGGGTAGGATTAATACTTTAATTGGAGCACTTGTCGGTGATGATCAGGTGGGATTTGTACCTGGCCGTGAGGCCAAAGACAACACAACGAAAGTGGTTCATTTAATGCAATTCGCCAAAGTCAGACGCATCCCAACAATCCTGATCGCCTCTGACGCCGAGAAGGCGTTTGACAGGCTGAATTGGATTTACCTTCGAAATACTCTTATAAAATTTGGATTCCCAGAAATTTTCATAAATAAAGTTATGGCCCTCTATACAACCCCCAAAGCAAAAATTAAGGTAAACAGAGTTTTATCTACCCCCTTTCCTATCAGTAATGGTACAAGGCAGGGATGCCCTCTATCTCCACTTTTATTCATACTCTCCCTAGAACCGTTCTTGACCAAAATCAGGTCAAATAATTCCATAAATGGTCTAAAACACAGGATCCGGAGAACATAAAATAGCGGCATTTGCCGACGACACTCTCTTTGTAATAACCAAAACGGAATCTTCTTTACCGAACTTGCTAGATGAGTTTTCACTCTTTCATGAAGTGTCAGACTTCAAAATAAACCTAACTAAATCAGAAATCTATAATATTAACGTCAGGCCCCGTGACTGGGAGAAAATGATCTCTCTGAGTGCTTTGAAACCAGCGGTTAGTGCTTTCAAGTACCTGGGAACTAATCTTTGTTATAATATTAAAGAACTCTACAAATTAAATTTCCCCAAAATACTAAAACAGACGGAAATACAACTTAAGGAATGGGAGGATCTTTGGCTATCTTGGTTTGGTAGAATAAATGTGATAAAAATGTCTATAGTCCCCAAGATTCTATACCTATTACAAACGCTGCCCATCAATATACCCAAAGACTTCTTTAATAAACTCAGGAGGATGATAACTAAGTTCATTTGGAAGGGCAAAGCTTCTAGGCTATCCTATGAGCTTCTATCTAGAGCCAGGAAAGACGGAGGGGTTAATCTCCCAGATTTAGAGAAATTCTATAAAGCTGCGTGGCTGTCCAGGTCACTCGAATGGTTCACACATCCGGTAAGAAAGAAATGGGTCTTGATAGAACGTGATTTCGCAGGAATAGACTTAACGTCTCTGCTTTGGAAGACCTCTACCTTCCCAAAAAGACGAAAAGGAATTAAAAATGTAATAACTAGGGAAACTGTTAGGAAGTGGCACTCCTTGAACGCTAACTTACAGTTTGTTCAAGATTTGTCCAGGGAATCACCAATTACTTGCATCATCCCTACCATGTGGATGTTCTGGCATGACAATTTGAAGTGTGACGCCAAAGGGGAGATGATTCCTTTAAAGGCACTATGGATTAAGGGCAGACCGCTAGATAAATCACAATTGAGCTCGCTCATTGCTTGCCAGAACATTCCCGAGGATCAGTTTAAAAAGTTATTCCATTTCCTTAAAGCCTTTGAGGTCCCCATTTCGCCTCTCTGTGAGAATTCTTGGTGGCTCAAAGTTATTTCCACCAAAACCTCCATTCCACATATTTTTTCGAAATGCTATGGACTGATTAACACTCCCTCAAGCGAACCAGGTTTTCTAGAAAGCTGGTCCAAAGAACTTCAACACCCACTATCTGAAACTCAGAAATTAGCGATACTGACCGGTGCGCTCTCCAATTCTCCAGCATACAATTACCAAGAACTCCAATATAAGATCACCACTAGATGGTATAGAACTCCACTGCTACTAAGTAGGTATAACTCTGAAGTTTCTAATGTGTGCTGGAGATGCGGACAGGGTATCGGAAATTATGAGCATATATGGTTCTCATGTCCTTCTCTCACCACCTTCTGGAAGGATATATGCAGTGTGATCAATAAGATTTTTGGCACGGATATTACTCTATCTGTTAACCTAGTTTTGTTTAACTTGTATAACACACATCAGCATGTCGCAAAATCAGATCTTTGCAACTTTTTTCTAAACATTGCCAAGATACTTATTCCAAGGAGATGGCTTCAGAAAGACCCACCGACTTTGAACGACTGGTTCACTGAACTGTATAAAGTATGCGATTTTGAACGAAAAAGATAGCTTACGGCAAACAGACCAGACAAGTTTGAGAAGATTTGGAGAAGATGGCTAGATGCGGATAAATCAGATATCTTCTCTGCTTAGATTAAAACAGATGATCGTTATAATGTACCTAGATAGTTTAAGGCTCACGAGTAATTAGCTTCTTCCAACAAGTTATTCACTTGTATGAGCAAGCTAAGTCAGATTTTGTCTTACACTTTTTTAGTTTGTGACAGGGAGTTATTGATTAGTAACAATGCTTTCCCCCCCACCCCTCCTACCCTACTCCCTTCCCAATTAACTGATTGCTGTTCGTTATGATTTACATTGTAAATCGATGTTATTTATGCTACAAAATTGTGTACTGTTATGATCAGATGGTTTATGTAACCTTTTTGTACTTATGAAAAAAATAAGTATAAAATGTAAATAAAATAATAATTTACACAGAACGCCACAGATTCTACACATCTTAGGCCCAGATTGCTGGAATCTGCCATACACACACTGTTTTCTGATTTAGGACACTGCTGGCTACAGAACGCCACAGATAGAGGGCCCAGAGCATTGGAATCTGCAATACAATGTTTCCTGATGTAATTACAGCATTGTATACAAAACGCCACAGATTCTACACATCTTAGGCCCAGATTGCTGGAATCTGCCATACACACACTGTTTTCTGATTTAGGACACTGCTGGCTACAGAACGCCACAGATAGAGGGCCCAGAGCATTGGAATCTGCAATACAATGTTTCCTGATGTAATTACAGCATTGTATACAGAACGCCACAGATTGGAATCTGCAATACAATGTTTCCTGATGTAATTACAGCATTGTATACAGAACGCCACAGATTCTACACATCTTAGGCCCAGATTACTGGAATCTGCCATACAGACATGGTTTTCCGATGTATTACACTGTGAAGTACAGAACGCCACAGATTATAGACACTATTAGAAGGCCCAGCGCTTTGGAATCTGTGATATAGGCACAGTTTTCTGTTGCAGTACAGTATGGTAACACAACACCACAGATCAGGCCCAGATTGCTGGAATCTGCCATACACACACTATTTTCTGATTTAGCACACTGCTGGCTACAGAACGCCACAGATAGAGGGCCCAGAGCATTGGAATCTGCAATACAATGTTTCCTGATGTAATAACAGCATTGTATACAGAACGCCACAGATTCTACACATCTTAGGCCCAGATTACTGGAATCTGCCATACAGACATGGTTTTCCGATGTATTACACTGTGAAGTACAGAACGCCACAGATTATAGACACTATTAGAAGGCCCAGCGCTTTGGAATCTGTGATATAGGCACAGTTTTCTGTTGCAGTACAGTATGGTAACACAACACCACAGATCAGGCCCAGTTTATTGGAATCTGCCATACACACACTGTTTTCTGACTTAGCACACTGCTGGCCACAGATAGAGGGCCCAGAGCATTGGAATCTGCAATACAAGGTTTCCTGATGTAATTACAGCATTGTATACAGAACGCCACAGATTCTACACATCTTAGGCCCAGATTGCTGGAATCTGCCATACAGACATGGTTTTCCAATGTATTACACTGTGAACTACAGAACGCCACAGATTATAGACACTATAGAAGGCCAGAGCTTTGGAATCTGTGATATAGGCACAGTTTTCTGTTGCAGTACAGAATTGGTAACACAAGACCACAGATCAGGCCCAGTTTATTGGAATCTGCCATACACACACTGTTTTCTGATTTAGCACACTGCTGGCTACAGAACGCCACAGATTGGAATCTGCCATACAATGTTTTTCCGATGTATTACACTGTGAAGTACAGAACGCCACAGATTATAGACACTATTAGAAGGCCCAGCGCTTTGGAATCTGTGATATAGGCACAGTTTTCTGTTGCAGTACAGTATGGTAACACAACACCACAGATCAGGCCCAGTTCATTGGAATCTGCCATACACACACTGTTTTCTGACTTAGCACACTGCTGGCCACAGATAGAGGGCCCAGAGCATTGGAATCTGCAATACAATTTTTCCTGATGTAATTACAGCATTTTTTACAGAACGCCACAGATTCTACACATCTTAAGCCCAGATTGCTGGAATCTGCCATACAGACACTGTTTTCTGATTTAGCACACTGTTGGCTACAGAACGCCACAGATTATAGACACTATAGAGGGCCCAGAAGCATTGGAATCTGCAATACAATCTTTTCTGATGTAGTACAGAATTGTATACAGAACACCGCAGATTCTAGACACTCTATTAGGCCCAGATTACTGGAATCTGTTATACAGACATGGTTTTCCGATGTATTACACTATGAACTACAGAACGCCACAGATTATAGACACAATATAAGGCCCAGAGCTTTGGAATCTGTAATATAGGCATAGTTTTCTGTTGCAGTACAGTATTGGTAACAAAACACCACAGATCGGGGGCGGAGCTGGCTGCAGAGCTGTGAGGAAGCAGCTTGGAGGAGCTCTGCAGACAGTCTGAGTTAACTGGATTTAATTCAACACATTCTGGATTGAGACTTGTGAAAATCGCATATTCTGGTCCAGGACAACACCTGGAATCCAGAGATATATTTCTTTGTAGATTCTAAATAGGGATGAGTGAACCCGAACTGTATAGTTCGGGTTTGTACCGAATTTTGGGGTGTCCGTGACACGAACATTTTCATAAAAGTCCAGGTTCGAGTTCGGTGTTCGTCGCTTTCTTGGCGCTTTTTGAAAGGCTGCAAAGCAGCCAATCAACAAGCATCATACTACTTGCCCCAAGAGGCCATCACAGCCATGCCTACTATTGGCATGGCTGTGATTGGCCAGTGCAGCATGTGACCCAGCCTCTATATAAGCTTGGGTCACGTAGCGCTGCACGTCACTCTGCTGATACAAGTGTAGGGAGAGGTTGCAGCTGCGACGTTAGGGCGAGATTAGGCAGTGATTAACTCCTCCAAAAGACTTCATTCAGTGATCGATCTACAGCTGTGGATCATTGAACTGCTGCTATTCAATTGCTCAGTGTTTTTAGGCTGCCCAGAGCGTTTTTCAGTCACTTTTTTCTGGGGTGATCGGCGGCCATTTTGTGGCTTGTGGTGCGCCAGCACAAGCTGCCACCAAGTGCATTTAACCATCAATAGTGTGGTTATTTTTTGGCCATATACTACATCAGGGGCAAGCTGAGCCTGTCACCCAAGTGCATTTAACCATCAATAGTGTTGTTATTTTTTGCTATATCCTACATCAGGGTCAAGCTTTCATCAAGTGCATTTAACCATCAATAGTGTGGTTATATTTTGGCCATATACTACATCAGGGGCAAGCTGAGCCTGTCACCCAAGTGCATTTAACCATCAATAGTGTTGTTATTTTTTGCTATATCCTACATCAGGGTCAAGCTTTTATCAAGTGCATTTAACCATCAATAGTGTGGTTATATTTTGGCCATATACTACATCAGGGGCAAGTTGAGCCTGTCACCCAGCGCCTAAAAAATAGGCCTCACATTTATATTCATCCAAATCTGTCATTACTGTTTTAGCTGGTCAAGTTATTTTTAGTGTCCGTCAAAGCACAGTTTTTGTTCTGGGTTGAAAAACAATTCCCAATTTTGCAATTCTCAAAATTAGTGGTTTCTGCTGTATCAGGCCTACTTTAAATCTATCCCTAAAAGGGTATATTAGATTCAAGGTGCTGATAGGGTAATTCTCAAGAACTTCACACACACGCTACAGTGCAGATCCAAGTCTAATTCTGTCCGTAAACGTATACCTGTCACCCAGCGCCTAAATAATAGGCCTCAAATTTATATTCAGCTAAATCTGTCATTACTGGTGTGCCTGTATTAGTGTAATACGGTACCTAAATAGATAGCCAGATAGTGTTAGGTGTCTGTAAAAAAAGGCCTGAATTTGAATTCAATACATTGGCCCGAATAATATTTTTCTTATTGTGGTGAACGGTAACAATGACGAAAACATCTAGTAAGAGACGCGGACATGGTCGTAGTGGTGTTAGTGGACCCTCTGGTGCTGGGAGAGGATGTGGCCGTTCTGCCACAGCCACACATCCTAGTGTACCAACTACCTTAGGTCCCAGTAGCCGCCAGAATTTACAGGGATATTTGGTGGGGCCCAATGCTGTTCTAAGGATGGTAAGGCCTGAGCAGGTACAGGCATTAGTCAATTGGGTGGCCGACAGTGCATCCAGCACGTTCACATTATCTCCCACCCAGTCTTCTGCAGAAAGTGCACAGATGGCGCATGAAAACCAAGCCCATCAGTCTGTCACATCACCCCCATGTATATCAGGGAAACTGTCTGAGCCTCAAGTTATGCAGCAGTCTCTTATGCTGTTTGAAGACTCTGCTGGCAGGGTTTCCCAAGGGCATCCACCTAGCCCTTCCCCAGGGGTGGAAGAGATAGAATGCACTAACGCACAACCACTTATGTTTCCTGATGATGAGGACATGGGAATACCACCTCAGCACGTCTCTGATGATGACGAAACACAGGTGCCAACTGCTGCGTCTTTCTGCAGTGTGCAGACTGAACAGGAGGTCAGGGATCAAGACTGGGTGGAAGACGATTCAGAAGACGATGAGGTCCTAGACCCCACATGGAATGAAGGTCGTGCCACTGACTTTCACAGTTCAGAGGAAGAGGCAGTGGTGAGACCGAGCCAACAGCGTAGCAAAAGACAAAGAGGGAGCAGTGGGCAAAAGCAGAACACCCGCCGCCAAGAGACTCCGCCTGCTACTGACCGCCGCCATCTGGGACCGAGCACCCCAAAGGCAGCTTCAAGGAGTTCCCTGGCATGGCACTTCTTCAAACAATGTGCTGACGACAAGACCCGAGTGGTTTGCATGCTGTGCCATCAGAGCCTGAAGCGAGGCATTAACGTTCTGAACCTTAGCACAACCTGCATGACCAGGCACCTGCATGCAAAGCATGAACTGCAGTGGAGTAAACACCTTAAAAACAAGGAAGTCACTCAGGCTCCCCCTGCTACCTCTTCTGCTGCTGCCGCCTCGGCCTCTTCTGCTGCTGCCGCCGCCTCGGCCTCTTCCTCCGCCTCTGGAGGAACGTTGGCACCTGCCGCCCAGCAAACATGGGATGTACCACCAACACCACCACCTGCGTCACCAAGCATCTCAACCATGTCACACGGCAGCGTTCAGCTCGCCATCTCACAAACATTTGAGAGAAAGCGTAAATTCCCACCTAGCCACCCTGGATCCCTGGCCCTGAATGCCAGTATTTCTAAGCTACTGGCCTATGAAATGCTGTCATTTAGGCTGGTGGACACAGACAGCTTCAAACAGCTCATGTCGCTTGCTGTCCCACAGTATGTTGTTCCCAGCCGGCACTACTTCTCCAAGAGAGCCGTGCCTTCCCTGCACAACCAAGTATCCGATAAAATCAAGTGTGCACAGATACGTGGACCAGTAAGCACAGCCAGGGACGCTATATCTCCCTAACTGCACACTGGGTAAATGTAGTGGCGGCTGGGCCCCAGGCGGAGAGCTGTTTGGCGCACGTCCTTCCGCCGCCAAGGATCGCAGGGCAACATTCTTTGCCTCCTGTCTCCTCCTCCTCCTACTCAGCTTCCTCCTCCTCTTCTTCCACCTGCTCATCCAGTCAGCCACACACCTTCACCACCAACTTCAGCACAGCCCGGGGTAAACGTCAGCAGGCCGTTCTGAAACTCATATGTTTGGGGGACAGGCCCCACACCGCACAGGAGTTGTGGGGGGGTATAGAACAACAGACCGACGAGTGGTTGCTGGCGGTGAGCCTCAAGCCTGGCCGATAATGGGCGAAATCTCGTTGCAGCTCTGGGACTAGCCGGTTTGACGCACATCCCTTGCCTGGCGCATGTGCTGAATTTGGTGGTGCAGAAGTTCATTCGCAACTACCCTGACATGTCAGAGCTGCTGCATAAAGTGCGGGCCGTCTGTTCGCGCTTCCGGCGTTCACATCCTGCCGCTGCACGCCTGTCTGCGCTACAGCGTAACTTCGGCCTTCCCGCTCACCGCCTCATATGCGACGTGCCCACCAGGTGGAACTCCACCATGCACATGCTGGACAGACTGTGCGAGCAGCAGCAGGCCATAGTGGAGTTTCAGCTGCAGCACGCACGGGTCAGTCGCACTGCGGATCAGCCCCACTTCACCACCAATGACTGGGCCTCCATGCGAGACCTGTGTGCCCTGTTGCGCTGTTTCGAGTACTCCACCAACATGGCCAGTGGCGATGACGCCGTTATCAGCGTTACAATACCACTTCTATGTCTCCTTGAGAAAACACTTAGGGCGATGATGGAAGAGGAGGTGGCCCAGGAGGAGGAGGAGGAGGAAGAGGGGTCATTTTTAGCACTTTCAGGCCAGTCTCTTTGAAGTGACTCAGAGGGAGGTTTTTTGCAACAGCAGAGGCCCCCAACGCAGCTCTGGCCCATCACTGGTGCGTGGCTGGGGGGAAACGCAGGACGATGACGATACGCCTCCCACAGAGGACAGCTTGTCCTTACCTCTGGGCAGCCTTGCACACATGAGCGACTACATGCTGCAGTGCCTGCGCAACGACAGCAGAGTTGCCCACATTTTAACGTGTGCGGACTACTGGGTTGCCACCCTGCTGGATCCACGGTACAAAGACAATGTGCCCACCTTACTTCATGCACTGGAGCGTGATAGTAAGATGCGCGAGTACAAGCGCACGTTGGTAGACGCGCTACTGAGAGCATTCCCAAATGTCACAGGGGAACAAGTGGAAGCCCAAGGCGAAGGCAGAGGAGGAGCAAGAGGTCGCCAACGCAGCTCCTGCTGCCCTCAGCTCCTCTGAGGGCAGGGTTAGCATGGCAGAGATGTGGAAAAGTTTTGTCACCACGCCACAGCTAACTGCACCACCACCTGATACGGAACGTGTTAGCAGGAGGCAACATTTCAATAACATGGTGGAACAGTGCCTGTGCACACCCCTCCACGTACTGACTGATGGTTCGGCCCCATTCAACTTCTGGGTCTCCAAATTGTCCACGTGGCCAGAGCTAGCCTTTTATGCCTTGGAGGTGCTGGCCTGCCCGGCGGCCAGCGTTTTGTCTGAACGTGTATTCAGCACGGCAGGGGGCGTCATTACAGACAAACGCAGCCGCCTGTCTACAGCCAATGTGGACAAGCTGACGTTCATAAAAATGAACCAGGCATGGATCCCACAGGACCTGTCCATCCCTTGTGCAGATTAGACATTAACTACCTCCCCTTAACAATATATTATTGTACTCCAGGGCACTTCCTCATTCAATCCTATTTTTATTTTCATTTTACCATTATATTGCGGGGCAACCCAAAGTTGAATGAACCTCTCCTCTGTCTGGGTGCCGGGGCCTAAAAATATCTGTCAATCATAAAAAGATAGGCCCTTAAATATAGACACTCAAAAAGAGAAATGTATCTGTAACCACTGGTTACACTAGTCTCCTGAAAGAATGAACGGAGACGGGGAGGGACCATAAACAGGGATAGCGTAAAGAATAGATAGGGTGAAGGGTACGTAAGTACCAAGACAGAGGGACACACTGCTGGGACTATACCCTAGATGTCCCTAATCTGTCTAAGTCACGCCACTATCTAATGCAAAATACCTGCATTCGCCCTCCCTAATCATGGACTGCCCAGCTTGGCCCGATAGACAGAATAGATGGTCCTGTGATGAAATGAATTGCTGTATCGGGTATGGGCACAAAAGTTGGCAAAAGGAACGTAGTGATTGGAGTCCAGGTAGAAAGGCAATACCGTTGTAGGGGGTCGCAAAGCCTGGTCAGTGTCAACCACAAACAGATGTTATAATCAGAAAAGATACAGTGTCCCGACGCGTTTCCTCAATGATGTCTGATTCATCAGGGGACAAAATTATATATAAGAGGCTCCCTGATATAAGGATACCTCTTCCAACCAAAGCACGTGGCACAGGATGGTATCTAGTTCATAGTCTTGAGTCCTGTGTAGACCCCGACTATATACCACCCACCATCCGGTTATATATCACAATCCGGATAGTGAGTCAAGAGCGATCCTGTGTCACTTAATCACGGCAGTTATAAGGATACATAAACTGCTGTGACTTAAATCCAAGTATAGTGAATACACCACATATAAGGTTACATATAGATCACAATAAGTCAAAGTGTCAATTTCGTTTGCAGTGTAGCAGATCCATGCTAGTTGTAACCCCCAGCATAAGTTGGTGATCTGTACAGTGCTAAATACGTAACCATACTGATTCACTATGATAGATAAGTATATCAGCGTGGTGCACTTATCTGTCCAGTTCTCAATGACAACCGTTTCCAGATATCGCTAGGTAGAGGGTGCTCCTTGGCGTCCCGCGTGTAGCAGTGGCAATGAAGCCGCGTTCGCGGGTTGTTTAAAAAGGCCAGGTAGCCCCGCCCCTACTCTACGCCCCCTCAGCGTCATGCGGTGCCGTCATCATGTGATGTCTCAGCTGTTCGGCTTCAACTCACATGACCGCACCTCTTCCTATGATGCGGTGTATAGAGGCGTGTACTGTCGCCAGGCAACCATCCGGCTAACCAGCTTCCTTGATGAAGCCGAGATCCAAACAAAACAGGTAACCCAGCAAGCGGCCGTCTGACTAGTAGCTGATCCTACGACGAGCACTCTATCTTGCGCATGTGTGAGGCGGGTGTGTTATGGTGCAAAGATCGGGTCAAAGGGCAAGTTTGCCCTAACCTTTGCTACCACCTAAGTACAATATAGTTTCCACCTGTATGCCTAGTTTGCAGTTTACATAGTGGAGTCTTGAAGTTTCTAAGATAGTTCCTCAAAATTATTAACGTTGCCAGCAGTGGCTATCGCACCCCTTTAAAGGAAAAGGGGCTCATCCTCCGTAGGTGACCAAACCAAGTTGAAGATAAAGGAAACTTATTCTATCCTACATTGCATATATGTTGTACAAGAGGTGGAAGATATGGTCGGGTGGCATATCCCAATATATAATTTTGTCCCCTGATGAATCAGACATCATTGAGGAAACGCGTCGGGACACTGTATCTTTTCTGATTATAACATCTGTTTGTGGTTGACACTGACCAGGCTTTGCGACCCCCTACAACGGTATTGCCTTTCTACCTGGACTCCAATCACTACGTTCCTTTTGCCAACTTTTGTGCCCATACCCGATACAGCAATTCATTTCATCACAGGACCATCTATTCTGTCTATCGGGCCAAGCTGGGCAGTCCATCATTAGGGAGGGCGAATGCAGGTATTTTGCATTAGACTTAGACAGATTAGGGACATCTAGGGTATAGTCCCAGCAGTGTGTCCCTCTGTCTTGGTACTTACGTACCCTTCACCCTATCTATTCTTTACGCTATCCCTGTTTATGGTCCCTCCCCGTCTCCGTTCATTCTTTCAGGAGACTAGTGTAACCAGTGGTTACAGATACATTTCTCTTTTTGAGTGTCTATATTTAAGGGCCTATCTTTTTATGATTGACATTAATTAAATGTTAAGTTTTAAACCAAATGAAATAAGCTACCCATAACCTGTTAATTCGCTCTAGATTAAAAGGGTTTAGCTCGCTATTTAGTGATTGTAGCCTGACCCGCTGAAATACGGTTCTGTAAATTACTAAAAATATCTGACTGATTCTCTGCTGACATGAAGCCAGATTCTCTGTTACGGGACCTCTCTCCAATTGATATTGGTTAATTTTTATTTATTTTATTTTTATTTTAATTCATTTCCCTATCCACATTTGTTTGCAGGGGATTTACCTACATGTTGCTGCCTTTTGCAGCCCTCTAGCTCTTTCCTGGGCTGTTTTACAGCCTTTTTAGTGCCGAAAAGTTCGGGTCCCCATTGACTTCAATGGGGTTCGGGTTCGTGACGAAGTTCGGGTCGGGTTCGGATCCCGAACATTTCCGGGAAGTTCGGCCGAACTTCTCGAACCCGAACATCCAGGTGTTCGCTCAACTCTAATTCTAAAGAGCTTCACAGCAGCGGCCTGCACCATAGGTTGAAGCACCGGTCTCTATTTTGGCGACTAGCCACAGATCGGGCGGATTGCCAGCAGTTCCCTACCTGTGATACATCTGAGTGCCTTATCTACGGCAGTGATCGTCACTATAAAGATTAACTTAGCCCTCGGTGAGGACGGGACCGGAAGACTACAAAGGACTACAGCAGATAAAATATCGCCGAACACCCTGTGACCTGATCTAAGCTGAAGCCGGTGTCAGCGCTCCCGGCTGGTAGCTGAATGCCGAAAGAGGAAAAGTAGTGCCGCTCCTTACAGTCTGCAGGGCTCTGCAGGCTGACAGTTCCTGAGGCCAACTACAAAGCCGGGGACTAGAGATCAACAAGAGGGGATTATCAGCACTAGCAGCAGGTCAGTGTTATCTGTTACTGGGGCACAGCGGTGACCGGAGGAAGTAGTTCCGGCCGTCGGCCATAGCTGGCTGAGAAGAGCGGAGTAATCTATCTGCTTGAGAAGCGCTCGGCTCACGGCAAGCCCTGAAAGAAGCGCAGGCAGAGGCTGACACAGCTTGTCTGATTAAATAAAGTAGAGGATTTCCTGGGCAGACATTTATCAAAGAGTCTGTTAAACAAAAGACCGGTGTGGGACCACAGACTGTGTTATTAAACCTCATTAGCTCTGAGAAGAAAGGACCCGACTACAAATCTGGCAAACAGATCACTCCGCCAGCTCCAAGAAATCGGATTCAAACGTCCTGAAAGAAATAGTATACTTAGGGCTCTTTCACACTTGCGTTCTTGTGTTCCGGCATAGAGTTCCGTCGTTGGGGCTCTATGCCGGAAGAATCCTGATCAGGATTATCCCCATGCATTCTGAATGGAGAGAAATCCGTTCAGGATGCATCAGGATGTCTTCAGTTCCGGAACGGAACGTTTTTTGGCCGGAGAAAATACCGCAGCATGCTGCGCTTTTTGCTCCGGTCAAAAATCCTGAACACTTGCCGCAAGGCCGGATCCGGAATTAATGCCCATTGAAAGGCATTAATCCGGATACGGCATTAAGCTAAACGTCGTTTCGGCGCATTTCCGGTTCCGACGTTTAGCTTTTTCGGAATGGTTACCATGGCTGCCAGGACGCTAAAGTCCTGGTTGCCATGGTAAAGTGTAGTGGGGAGCGGGGGAGCAGTATACTTACCGTCCGTGCGGCTGCCGGGGCGCTTCAGAGTGACGTCAGGGCGCCCCGCGCTCATGGATGACGTGTCGCATGGATCACGTCATCCATGTGCTGACGTCATTCTGGAGCGCCCCGGGAGCCGCACAGACTAAGTATACTGCTCCCCCGCTCCCCACTACTACTATGGCAGCCAGGACTTTAATAGCATCCTGGGTGCCATAGTAACACTGAACGCATTTTGAAGACTGATCCATCTTCAAATGCTTTCAGTTCACTTGCGGTGTTACGGATCCGGCGGGCACCTCCGGCAAATGGAGTGCACGACGGATCCGGACAACGCAAGTGTGAAAGAGGTCTTAAGCACTGCTCTAATTATTGTGCAGCAAATTAAAAGCGCATCAAAATTAACACACAGCGTGGACATAGTGACGCTTTTCTCTTACACTGCCTAACATTTCATTGAATCCTTATAAAAAATAAGGCCGCCAGCCAATAATTTTCTTTTAGGTGCAGCTGCACCACACAGACAGGACATCCTTTTCCTTTCAAGTGCCATAAAAATCAGCCCTGTGAAACGCGGCTGGGTGCGGAGGCTTCGCCCGGTACCCTGTCCGCGGAACAGAGTCATAATATTCGGCAAAGGAGATAATTAGCGGAACGCGTGGCTCTTACTTAATCTACGAATATACAAAAATCTGCAGCACTCGTCAGTTGTAGCAAATAGTTGGTTTATTCCATAAAAAAAACAGCAGGTGAATGCGACGTTTCGACCGTCCTCGGTCTTTCTCAAGCAATACAGTGAATACAAAACATGTGTCTTATATAGTGCCCAATACACGGGGTAAACCCTCCCCCAGGTGAATCAATACATCCTCATTAGTACATAGTAGTAATACGTCAGACGTAATCATCAATAACAACTTTCCGGTGTATTGTGTAATCCATTAAGTTACCTCTCCTACAGGAGTAGTGTCCACAGGGCTTCATTCCCTCTCCGCAAGTTCTTCTAAGACGAACCACGTTCGGCGTCCCGGAAGCTATGGTGCGCATGCGTCCCCCAGTCATCAGCCAACCAATGAGAAAAATTAGTCAACTGACGTCACCTGTTGTCAATAACGCAGGAGCAGTTTCTGCTCCACGGCATTGTAGTGCGTCCACCTCGTCTCTTATCAATGACGTGGTTCTCGTCATGGAGACGCGGTTGTCAACACAAATATTCATGTGACGCACGCGTCACCCGACTCCTCCCCGCGTCATTGTTCAATAGGTTCTCGGACATGTCCTCATGGGTGCAAGTCCCTCCTCCTTAGGTCAAAACACCTCCGATATTCCACTTGGGGTGATCTCTGGACTAAGTTCATCCAAAAGTTCCCATATTCACTAACTGTTCAATATGGTTCTTCCAGAGTGATCGCTGTTTTCCTTCAGCTATACACCCCTCTGAAGACATCATATCCCAAACATACCGACCCTTCAGGTAAACCCCGTCCCATCCATATTACATGTTGGGGCAGGTGTCTCCTAATAGGAATTCAATTCAGGTCGTTCAGAGTGTCATGAGGGCCAGCCATGTTTAGTGACAATAGCCCCCGTGGCACTCCACGTCCATTCATACATACACTATATTTGTCTTTTTTAGAGGTGATAGACCAGGTATAGGACTTACCCCCCATTTCGGACACGCCCGTCGACCATAAATACTGGACAGACGACTGTATAACATTGGGGACATCGACATTCAAGATTGCGGAACAGGGAGAGACCCCAGTGAAGACATCCCTAGGGAGAGATAATGAAGTAAAATTCAGTGTTGGTGAACAATAGTGAACAATAGTGATTAATTAATTAAAATCATCACAACATAGTTGGGCACATACTTAAGTTACAAAAATAATAAATAAAGGTCCAGTCTACATTTAGGAGGAAGAGATACACAGAATCCCTTATAGGAAGACCCCCAGATTGAAATCTCTATTAAGTCCCCTAGGTTCACGCGTATCAAGCCTGTAAATCCATTTTAACTCTAATTGTTTAAGGAGGGTCTCTCGATCTCCCCCCCCTCCGTAATGATGGTATCCCATCTATAACCTGAAACCGAAGTTGCGACAAGTTATGTCCCATTTTGTTAAAATGTTCTGGTACTGGGAGATCCAAAGCTTTTTTTCTAATCTTAGACTTGTGTTGTGTGATCCTCTTTTTTATCTCCTGTGTGGTCTCTCCCACATAGAGGAGCCCACACGGACATTGAAGAGTGTAGATGACATAGGATGAACTACAGGTATAAAACTGTTTGATTTTATATTTTTTCCCAGTGTGAGGATGTGCAAACGTTTCTCCTTTTATCATATTATTACAGTGACAACATCCTAAACAGGGGTAACATCCTATTCGTTTCTGCATTTGTACATTTGGAGGTTTATCTGCATGAACCAACCTGTCCCTTACATTAGGGCCTCTCCTGTATGAAAATAGAGGTGGGTTCCTAAACTCTGGGGTATCTGGAAACGCTTGTGTGAGAAGCGTCCAGTTCTTTCTGATCACCGTAGCCACCTGCCTGCTCAACATTGTGTACCTGGAGACAAAGGGGATCCTATTCTGGGTACCTAATTTATCTGTGTTTTTCTCAAGTAGTTTCTCCCTTTCCATTCTATGAGCCCTATCTTGATGTTTATTCGTCAGCTGTTTAGGGTATCCCCTATTCACAAATTTTTTGTTCATTCCCCCCAACCTTATCTCCACTTTTACTTCATCACTGACAATTCTACGTACCCGTAGAAATTGGCTGTAAGGTAATGATTTTATCATATCTCGGGGATGTGAGCTGTCATATTTTAAGATGTTATTTTTGTCAGTGTTTTTCACATGTATGTCCGTGCCCAATTTTCCATTCTGGACACATACCAATGTGTCCAGGAATTGTAGCTCGGTCATAGAGCTGACTCTCGTGAATTTTAAAGCTGGGTGAATGTTATTTAGGTACTCATTGAATACATGTAATTCCAGTTCTGTACCTGTCCATATACAAAAGATATCGTCAATGTATCTCATCCAGCCCCTCACAAATTTGGAGGAGCTGGATGGATACACAAACTGATCTTCTATATATGACATATAAATGTTGGCATAAACAGGTGCGGCGTTAGACCCCATTGCAGTCCCCCTCGTTTGTAAAAAAAATTGATATTTAAATTTAAAATAATTCCAGGTCAGTATAGTCTCTAATAACATCAGAATAAAATTTACCATTTCTGGTGTATATTCTGAGTCATTCAAGACATGCCTGACTGCCTCCAAACCTTTAGCATGGTCAATGCTAGTGTAAAGACTGACCACGTCAAACGAGACTAGCCTGTCTCCAGGTTCAATCTTTAATTCTTTCAGTTTACATAAGAAGTGGGTGGTATCTTTCACATAAGACAATGCTTTTGTAACATGCGGTTGTAACACCCCATCCAAGAACATAGCTGGTCGTGAGAGAACAGAGTTGATGCCGGACACAATAGGGCGTCCTGGCGGATCAACCCTGCTCTTATGTATCTTGGGTAGGGTGTACAATACCGGAGTGACTGGATGTGTGACTATCAAGTAGTCATGTAAAGGACCATCAATGATATCATCTGCGTACGAGTCATCCACCAAAAGCTTGATCTTCCGAGAGATCTCAAACTTTGGGTCTTGATCAATTAGACGATAGACAGAGGTATCATTGAGCTGTTTTTTTTATCTCACACTCATATCTCACAGTGTCCATAATGACAATCGCTCCGCCCTTGTCGGCCGGCTTGATTGTAATTTCATCCCTATTGCTCAATTTGGTTAGTATATTCTTCTCTGTTTTGGTGAGGTTAGATCTAAATTTAACCTGTGACTGTTCCCTTAGCTGCTGCATATCCTTTTGTACTAATGAAATATATGTCTCGATGACATTAATGTTTGGTGGTGGTTGAAACTTGCTTTTAAGTGAAAGGTTATATTTTTTAAGGGTCATGGTGTTTTGCACATCTTCCTCCTCCCTTTTGGTGGTGTCACCCCCTTTCCCTGAAAAAAAACCTTTAAGCCTTAAACGTCTAAAAAAAACGGTACAGATCCACTTCATACTCAAACCAATCGATAAACATAGTTGGGCAATAGGATAAGCCCTTATTAAGCAATGTCAATTCTGACTCTGTGAAAGAAAATGATGAGATATTTACCACCAGACTCTCTATTTCAGTCTGTTCACAGCTTGATCTCTCACTTTGTCCATATGTCCTCTTTGGTTCTGGCCCATCGGTGGTTTCCTGGACCTGGTTATCACAGTACTTCCTCCATCGTCTGTGTTTAGATCCTCCCCTCCTTTGTTGTCTCGTTTTCTTTGGCCAAGTCCTTGACCTAAAAAAAGGGGGTCATCACTACAGTCCTCAGATGATTCCGGGGTAGTTGCATCTCTATTTTTTCTTCCATCATAGGGCCTGCGACGTGATTTTCCTTTAAATTGTGTGTTTTGATTTCTTTGTTGTCCCATGGTCTGCTTACGGTATACTTCACCTCGAGTGTAGTCATCGAGATCCCGGTGCCACTTTTGTCTCTTTGTGATCTCGATATTACTTCGATATTTATTCAGATCAATATCCAATTTGGTTTTAATTACTGAAATCTCAGTTGATGTTAATAAAGTGCTTAATTGGTTTTCCAATGTATTGATCCGTATTTGGTTTGATTCCAACTCAAGTTGCAAATACTCCATATTTAAAAGCATAATGTCCATGGAATATCGATTCGATATTGACTCGAATTTTGCGCAAAATTCCCTATTATTTGGAAGCAGAATTGGTCTCAAATGGGAGCGAAGACCCCTCGGGATCTATTTTCATACAGGAGAGGCCCTAATGTAAGGGACAGGTTGGTTCATGAAGATAAACCTCCAAATGTACAAATGCAGAAACGAATAGGATGTTACCCCTGTTTAGGATGTTGTCACTGTAATAATATGATAAAAGGAGAAACGTTTGCACATCCTCACACTGGGAAAAAATATAAAATCAAACAGTTTTATACCTGTAGTTCATCCTATGTCATCTACACTCTTCAATGTCCGTGTGGGCTCCTCTATGTGGGAGAGACCACACAGGAGATAAAAAAGAGGATCACACAACACAAGTCTAAGATTAGAAAAAAAGCTTTGGATCTCCCAGTACCAGAACATTTTAACAAAATGGGACATAACTTGTCGCAACTTCGGTTTCAGGTTATAGATGGGATACCATCATTACGGAGGGGGGGGAGATCGAGAGACCCTCCTTAAACAATTAGAGTTAAAATGGATTTACAGGCTTGATACGCGTGAACCTAGGGGACTTAATAGAGATTTCAATCTGGGGGTCTTCCTATAAGGGATTCTGTGTATCTCTTCCTCCTAAATGTAGACTGGACCTTTATTTATTATTTTTGTAACTTAAGTATGTGCCCAACTATGTTGTGATGATTTTAATTAATTAATCACTATTGTTCACTATTGTTCACCAACACTGAATTTTACTTCATTATCTCTCCCTAGGGATGTCTTCACTGGGGTCTCTCACTGTTCCGCAATCTTGAATGTCGATGTCCCCAATGTTATACAGTTGTCTGTCCAGTATTTATGGTCGACGGGCGTGTCCGAAATGGGGGGCAAGTCCTATACCTGGTCTATCACCTCTAAAAAAGACAAATATAGTGTATGTATGAATGGACGTGGAGTGCCACGGGGGCTATTGTCACTAAACATGGCTGGCCCTCATGACACTCTGAACGACCTGAATTGAATTCCTATTAGGAGACACCTGCCCCAACATGTAATATGGATGGGACGGGGTTTACCTGAAGGGTCGGTATGTTTGGGATATGATATCTTCAGAGGGGTGTATAGCGGAAGGAAAACAGCGATCACTCTGGAAGAACCATATTGAACAGTTAGTGAATATGGGGACTTTTGGATGAACTTAGTCCAGAGATCACCCCAAGTGGAATATCGGAGGTGTTTTGACCTAAGGAGGAGGGACTTGCACCCATGAGGACATGTCCGAGAACCTATTGAACAATGACGCGGGGAGGAGTCGGGTGACGCGTGCGTCACATGAATATTTGTGTTGACAACCGCGTCTCCATGACGAGAACCACGTCATTGATAAGAGACGAGGTGGACGCACTACAATGCCGTGGAGCAGAAACTGCTCCTGCGTTATTGACAACAGGTGACGTCAGTTGACGAATTTTTCTCATTGGTTGGCTGATGACTGGGGGACGCATGCGCACCATAGCTTCCGGGACGCCGAACGTGGTTCGTCTTAGAAGAACTTGCGGAGAGGGAATGAGGCCCTGTGGACACTACTCCTGTAGGAGAGGTAACTTAATGGATTACACAATACACCGGAAAGTTGTTATTGATGATTACGTGTGATGACGTATTACTACTATGTACTAATGAGGATGTATTGATTCACCTGGGGGAGATTTACCCCGTGTATTGGGCACTATATAAGACACATGTTTTGTATTCACTGTATTGCTTGAGAAAGACCGAGGACGGTCGAAACGTCGCATTCACCTGCTGTTTTTTTTATGGAATAAACCAACTATTTGCTACAACTGACGAGTGCTGCAGATTTTTGTATATTCTTTGATGTTGGGATCAATTGCCAGGATCTCGATCTGCCTGCACCATCACTACCGCAAGTAAGGTATCGTTTATGGTTTTCCCAATTGTCTTTTGGGCATAGTAGTGCTGCCGGATCTTTCTATATATTCTTACTTAATCTACGTAATTTTTTTTTTTTTGTAAATCTCTTTTTATTGTTTCAAGTACAACACCAAGAAGTCCATAATACGACTCATGTCAAAGACTTACAGTGAAAATACAATAATGTAGGTGAGCGAAGCTGGCCCCCCTTCAATCAGCACAAACAAAAACTCCAGTGTGTTTCTTTAGTGCTACGTTTGTGCTGGTTTGTGCCGTTTAAATCTCCATTCTACCTCCTTTCGTTTTTGAGTTATTAGCCATTTATTAAAAGGTCACCAAAGGTCACCCAGCCCCCCATCACAGCCAAAAGACACAAAACTGGGCCGGTTGGTTAGTGCTACGTTTGTGCTGTTTAAGTCTACATTCTACCTCCTTTCGTTTTCGAGTTATTAACCATTTTTGAAAGGTCACCAAAGGTCACTCAGCCCCCCATCACAGCCAAAAGACACAAAACCGGGCCAGTTGGTTAGTGCTATGTTTGTGCTGGTTTGTGCCATTTAAATCTACATTCTACCTCATTTCGTTTTCGAGTTATTAACCATTTATTGAAAGGTCACCAAATGTCACCTAGCCCCCCATCACAGCCAAAAGACACAAAACTGGGCCGGTTGGTTAGTGCTACGTTTGTGCTGGTTTGTGCCGTTTAAATCTCCATTCTACCTCCTTTCGTTTTCGAGTTATTAACCATTTATTCAAAGGTCACTCAACCCCCCATCACAGCCAAAAGACACGAAACTGGACTGGGTGGTTAGTGCTACGTTTGTGCTGTAGAAATTAACATTTGTGCTGCTTTTATTTGTAAGATAATAGCAATAGTTTTTTTTGTTTTTTTTTATATGATGCCATATTAGATGCCATATAAGATGATGCCATATTAGATTGCCATAGCACTAGCATTGGAATATATGAGAAAATCGCATATTTCCTATGGAGCTCTATTACAGGCTATGGCTTCATAGGAAATACTATGCAGCAGCCTGGGTTTCATTCATAGAGACCCAGGCAGCTGCAGGTAGGCTTCTGCTCCCCTATTGGCCAGACGGGGGAGTCAGAGCGCAAACCGAAAGTGAAAATATTAACATTATTATGCTATTAAAACATTATGGATATTGCAAAAAGCAAAAGTCCTGACTAGCCAGATGTGTTTGATTACTTTTGTTGTGTTTATTAGTACCCCTAACACCCTGGTGGAGGCAGTTATTCCTTGCTATACTCCATACTCAGCTTAGATTGTCTTTTGCTAATGCTCCTCCTCTTTCCTCGGCTCTGTAAGCACTGCACACAGCACCCTGGTGGAAGGCAGTAATACAGCTTAAGTAACTGCATACTAGATATTTTGACTGCTACCTGAGAGAATACAGGGTAAATCAAGGTAATTGAAGTTTAACCCTCTTTTGCTTTTGTTGTGTTTCTCAGTGATGCAACCATGTTAATAAAATGTGTTCTGGTTCTGTGTTAGTCAGAATTGAAAGTCCGTATAGCAACATACAGAAATCCAGGGGTGGACATACCGCCTGTGCAGCCTGTTCAGCTGCACAGGGGCCCTCCAGCTCAGCTGTTTTTGCGTCCATCCACATACATCAAACAGCCAACATTTGGGGGCCATGCAGGGTCCCTTCTTTTGGCCAACATAGTGACGGTCACTATGTCGCCCAGAAGAAGGGACCCTGTATGGCCCCCAAATGTTGGCTGTTTGACGGACACAGCGCCATCCATGTTGTCACTTCAAGCACCAACCTCTTACTCAAGGTCTGTACACTGTATGGAGTGCTGATGATTTTGTATTATTAGCTGCTTGTAGTTCCAAGTTACTATTTGTTAATCGTCGGTAGCAAAGGTTTTAGCTTGAGATAATCTACTTTTTTATTCACTTCCCATGGACAAGTGCAGTTACCGTTTAATGAAGACTGCGAAAAAATCAGGACTTAATATGGATATCTATATGTTTGGGTTTATTTGTTCTTTTACAGCACAAATGCAGCACTAACCAACCAGCCCGGTTTTGCTATTATCTTACAAATAAAACCAGCACAAATGTTAATTTCTACAGTACAAACCAGCACAAACGTAGCACTAACCAACCAGCCCAGTTTCGTGTCTTTTGGCTGTGATGGGGGGCTAGGTGACCTTTGGTGACCTTTCAATAAATGGTTAATAACTCGAAAACGAAATGAGGTAGAATGTAGATTTAAATGGCACAAACCAGCACAAACGTAGCACTAACCAACTGGCCCGGTTTTGGGACTTTTGGCTGTGATGGGGGGCTGAGTGACCTTTGGTGACCTTTCAATAAATGGTTAACTCGAAAACGAAAGGAGGTAGAATGGAGATTTAAACGGCACAAACCAGCACAAACGTAGCACTAACCATCCAGCAAGTTTCATGTCTTTTTGCTGTTGTAGGGGGGCTGGTGATGTCATCATGTTGAAAAAAACAGTTGCTATTATCTTTAAAATAAAAGCAGCACAAATGTTAATTTTTGCGGCACAAAACAGCACAAACGTAGCACTAAAGAAACACACTGGAGTTTTTGTTTGTGCTGATTGAAGGGGGGCCAGCTTCGCTCACCTCAATAATGTAGATTACAAAATTAGTCGCATATGAACATGTTCATAATAAGTATCAGATTCACATTCAATAAACAATTGAGAACAAGGGAAAAATAATATATGAGGGAGGGAAGGAGGTACATTAGGGGAAAAAACAAATAAGGCACTTGGTGAATGAGAAAATATACTCCCATAGGAGTGGAGTAACGATACTAGTCTACAGATGCGTATAAAATGTTGTGTAGCTAACCTGTGTCTATTTTGGAAGTTGAATATAGAATGTAGAGTGTCCCGAACAATGTAATGGGAGTATATTACATCTTCAATTATGTCTAAAGATAGTAAGAGAGGAGGAGATGTGTACCCACCTAAATATGTCAATTGTCGAACCAAGTATCCAAATTAATCCCACCATTAACTCTCCAACTGGTCCAGTGTCTCCTCATCTCTTACCACTTGCGATTTTTTCCAGGGAGACCATACCTCCAAGTATTTAAGTCTATTGCCATGGACCCAACCTAGCAACTCCTCCAGTCTATGAAGTTGATGCATTTTATTGAACCACATATTAAGGTCAGGAAGAGAAGAATCCCTCCATCTAGTGGGGATTAATAGTTTCGCCGTGGCGATCATATGCGTGGGAAGGTTATTTTTTTGAAGGACGGAAGTTGGAGGTTGGGATCCAAAGCAATATTAACTCAGGGGAAAACCTTTCGGATTTCACCGGCCATTTCTTACAGATTTTGATTTCAAACTACTTCTCACGCATTTGGGCCCCTAAAATGCCAGGGCAGTATAACTACCCCACAAGTGACCCCATTTTGGAAAGAAGACACCCCCAGGTATTTCGTGATGGGCATAGTGAGTTCATGGAAGTTTTTATTTTTTGTCACAAGTTAGTGGAATATGAGACTTTGTAAGAAAGAAAAAAAATCATCATTTTCCGCTAACTTGTGACAAAAAATAAAAAGTTCTATGAACTCACTATGCCCATCAGCGAATACCTTAGGGTGTCTACTTTCCGAAATGGGGTCATTTGTGGGGTGTTTGTACTGTCTGGCCATTGTAGAACCTCAGGAAACATGACAGGTGCTCAGAAAGTCAGAGCTGCTTCAAAAAGCAGAAATTCACATTTTTGTACCATAGTTTGTAAACGCTATAACTTTTACCCAAACCATTTTTTTTTACCCAAACATTTTTTTTTTATCAAAGACATGTAGAACAATAAATTTAGAGAAAAATTTATATATGGATGTCGTTTTTTTTGCAAAATTTTACAACTGAAAAATATCATTTTTTTGGCAAAAAAATTGTTAAATTTCGATTAATAACAAAAAAAAGTAAAAATGTCAGCAGCAATGAAATACCACCAAATGAAAGCTCTATTAGTGAGAAGAAAAGGAGGTAAAATTCATTTGGGTGGTAAGTTGCATGACCGAGCAATAAACTGTGAAAGTAGTGTAGTGCAGAAGTGTAAAAAGTGGCCTGGTCATTAAGGGTGTTTAAGCTATGGGGGCTGAAGTGGTTAAGATTATTTCAATCTTGTTTGTAAAGGTTTTTCTTTAGTAAGGTCTTGCAATGTACGCTTTAACAGGTTTATTTTCCTTTAAACACCATCTGTATGGGTATTCACTGTGTTTTAACAGTGATTGTTTTTTGCTGTGAGGATCTTTTTTTTTTTTTTTTTTTTTTACAATATTTTATATATTGCCATCTGTATCTGTGTTTTGTTTTCAGTGGCTTGTTAGGTTAGTTGTCGTCTGCAGAATTTTAGTACAGCAGAATGCTGTTTCACTGTAAGTGCACTGTGCCTTTAATGTAGCTCAGACTACGTTTCTTTGCACTGCTCAGAAATCAGGAGCTTTCCTGTATGAGTTTGCGCTGTTTTATATCAAAGAATATTTATATATGCAGATTCTTAGGTTAATTTTGAAGCCTCCAATTATAAGGGTACTGTTCCTTTAAGGCACTTTTGAACTTGTTCTTGATTTTTTTTTTTGCTGTAGTCAGGTTTTACAATATATGTTTCAACCAGTTTTTTCTTTAAATGCTTCCTGTGTAGGTTTTCTATATAATTTAGCAGTTATTGCCTTTTTCTATGAATATCTTTTAATGATAACTCGATTCGCCAATGTTACTGTGCTGTGCAATATAATGGTGGACGCTCCTAGCTGTGATTATGGTACAGGTTATACTTGTATATTCGATTTAAACTTTTCAGTTTGCTCCTAATGCCTTCTGTATAGGTTTACACAGTTATCTGATAATGATTTCGCCCCTGCTGTATAATAGCTTTTAATAGTGATACCCTTCACCACTATTTCTTTGATTTACAGCATAATAGTATTCTCTTCGGGCTGTAGTTATGATGCAGGGAGGCTTAATATTTTGTTTGACCTCTCTGGACACAAGTTTCCAGTTATCACTTTAAGTAAGTCCTCTGCAGTTGTGCCGGCGCCTGTGTAATGGCGCTGGTTCGCGTCCTTTACCTCCTTCACTTCCGGTTTCTGCCGATTTTATAAAGTTAGTTTTATTACTTCATAGATGATTTTTTATTTGTTTACAGTGGGAGATATTCTCAATAAAAGCTTTTTACTGTGCCTGTAAGGCGTTTGTTACTCACTGCGACCTGTCTGGCTGATCTGTGTGAATCTTTGCTGTGCGGTCCGTCTGTGGCTCTGCAAATGCCACGGTTCACTAAAAACCAGCAATCGGACTATTCGGTGGTTTAGAGTAGGAGTCGGTAGCTTGGATTAAAGTAGTAGATCCTGTGGTCTTCTTTATTCTCTCAATCTCGCTTGCCTTGGACACCAGGTGATTTGGCTGTGGTAGGACTGCAGGCAGCGATGTCCCTTTGATGCTTTGAGGCTGTCCCTTTGATGTTCACCGCTTCTTTTGCGTCTCACTTTTAGCAGACTCTGTCTCCTTTATTTCTGGGCGAAAACACCCATATGAGGTGTCGTTGGAAAGCTCAGACCTTGCTCTTTAAGGTTGTATAATAAAGATGTTTTGTTCTTGTGTTCCGTCTTGTCTTTATTTGAATCTCACTTGTTCTAGGTCTTTTTATGAGGCAGCTTTGCTGGAGCTGGATACTGCACGGCTGTTCTGTGTATTTAGTAGTGCCACGATTCACTTAATTAGCCGGTTTTTCAGTGTTCTGTCGGTACTGTAGTTTGTGTTGGGAATCGGTAGCTTGAATATAATGATTGATCCTGCGTTTTTCTTCTTTGTGTCTCTGATTCACTTGTCTTGGGCTTTTGAGTGAACCTGCTATGAAGGAGTTGTAGGCAGCAATGCCCTCCAGAGCGGCTCTCCCTTTGATGTTGCCGCTTTTTCTATGTGGTGTTTAAAGGACGCTCTATCTTCCTTATTTCTGGCCAGAAACACCCAAATGAGGTGTCTCTGCAATCCTCAGACCTTGCACTTTCAGGATATATCCTTCTTTTTGCTTTATCTCTGGAGAAAAGTAGTTTTTTCAGTCGCTTTTCAGCAGTCTCTGTGAGGAGCTCTTCAACCCTGCATCCTCTCAGTCTGAGCGCAAGCTCCGCCCCTTATAGGGTCTATAATCTGTGGCGTTCTGTAGCCAACAGTGTAATACATCGGAAAACCATGTCTGTATGGCAGATTCCAGTAATCTGGGCCTAATAGAGTGTCTAGAATCTGTGGTGTTCTGTATACAATGCTGTACTACATCAGGAAAGATTGTATTGCAGATTCCAATGCTTCTGGGCCCTCTATAGTGTCTATAATCTGGGGCGTTCTGTAGCCAACAGTGTGCTAAGTCAGAAAACAGTGTGTGTATTGCAGATGCCAATAAACTGGGCCTGATCTTTGGTGTTCTGTTACCAATACTGTACTGCAACAGAAAACGGTGCCTATTTTACAGATTCCAAAGCTCTGGCCCTTATATAGTGTCTATAATCTGTGGCGTTCTGTAGTTCATAGTGTAATACATCGGAAAACCATGTCTGTATGGCAGATTCCAGTAATCTGGGCCTAATAGAGTGTCTAGAATCTGCGGTGTTCTGTATACAATGCTGTACTACATCAGAAAAGATTGTATTGCAGATTCCAATGCTTCTGGGCCCTCTATAGTGTCTATAATCTGTGGCGTTCTGTGTAAATTATTGTTTTATTTGGATTTTATACCTATTTTTTTCATAAGTACAAAAACAGTTTACATAAACAATCTGAGCATAACACATACATTGTAGTAAGATAAATAAAGCAAGTTATCAGTGTAGATCAAATAAATCAACTTCAAATTAATTGGGAGGGGAAGAAGATGGGAAGAAAAGGGTAGGAAGGGGAAGCAGGATAGTTGATCAATAACGCTCCATCACTATCTTATATAAGCATGAATTAAACTTACCTATCTTACTAAAACAAGTGAGATTTTAATGGTAAACTAATCAATAGTGAACCTTAAACTACCTAGGTACATTTAGTGTCCATCAGTGTAACCCAATGAAGAAAGGACGTCTGATTTCTCCGCTGTGAGCCATCTTTCCCAGATCTTCTCGAACTTATCAGACCTGTGTGCAGTAAGCCATCTTTTCCTTTCAAAATTATATACTTTGAAAAATTCAGCGAACCAATCATTCACAGTCGGAGGATCTTTTTGAAGCCATCTTCCTGGAATAAGTATCTTAGCTACATTTAGGAAATAATTACATAGGTCTGATTTCACGTCTTGTTGGTGCGTGTTGTATAAGTTAAACAGAACCAAATTAACAGACAGTAATATCCGTATCAAAAATCTTGTTAATCACATTACATATATCTCTCCAAAAGGGGGTTAGAGAAGGGCAGGAGAACCATATATGTTCATAGTTACCAATGCCCTGTCCGCATCTCCAGCATGCACTAGAAACTTCTGGGTTATATCTGCTTAGTAACAATGGAGTTCTATACCATCTGGTGGTAATTTTATACTGGAGTTCCTGATAGTTGTATGCTGGAGAATTGGAGAACGCATTACTAAGTATTGCCAATTTCTGAGTTTCAGAGAGTGGGTGCTGGAGTTCTCTGTTCCAGCTATTGAGAAAACCCGGTTCACTGGATGGAGTATTAATCAGATCACAACATTTTGAGAAAATATGAGGGATAGGAGTTTTGGTAGAAATAATTTTGAGCCACGAGTTCTCGCAAAGGGGTGGAGTGGGGACCTCGAAAGTTTTAAGAAAATTCAGCAACTTCTCATACTGTTCCTCGGGAATATTCTGGCAAGCAATAAGCAAACTCAATTCTGATTTTTTTATCTGTCTCCCCTTGAACCATAACGCCTTCAAAGGAATCGCCTCCCCCTTAGCATTCATTTTCAAATTGTCATGCCAGAATATCCAAGAGGTAGGGATGATGCAGGTAATTGGCGATTCTCTAGATAATTCTGGAACAAAATGTAAGACAGCGTTTAAAGAGTGCCACTTCCTAATTGTTTCTTTGGTTATTGTATTTTTTTATTCCTTTTCGTCTTTTTGGAAAGCAAAGACGATAAGTTTATTCCTGCAAGATCATTCTCCACCGATACCCTTTTTTTCTTGTAAATTTTGTTTTTATTAGCAAATATAAAAAAAGATCATTACAAGCTTAACAAGGAATAAAGTGAGGTAAATATCACCATTACAAGTGTAAAATTATATGCAATGTATCCTGTTAGATCAGCACAGGAATTATACTTCCTAATTTTAAGGCATATATTGGACACGAAAAATCAATTGGAAAACTCAATATAAATCTTTTCAAAAAATGACTTGTAGAATGGTGAAAGGGAGGGTAAGAAGGAGGAAGGGGAGAGGAAAGGAAGGAAAAACAAAACAAGGGGTCAAACAATGAGGGAGAAAACAACATTGTCACATGCTTCGTTAGGTAATTCAAAAAAGTAATGAAAAAATATATAAAAATCAGGTGTAGATGGAATATTTCAATCAAAATACTTAGATACTTTGTCAGTGGAAACATAATCACACCACTTGGTCCAGATCCCGAGGTACTTTTTGGGGTTGCCAGCAATAGTCCACCTAAGTTTTTCGAACCGGCTAATAGTTAAAACCTCCTCCAACCAATCCTGTACAGTCTCCACACTCAGCCAGTGTCTGGGAATGATTGTCTTCAATGCCGCTAGTAAGAACGGAAACAACCGATCTTTAAGGAGATTGTGTTTTTTGTTATATAATCCAAGCAGAACCAGTTCTGCATCTACCTCTACTTGTGACCCATACACTTCTGTAAGTATTTGATTAAATTTCTGCCACAAGGGAGCAATTTTAGAGCAGGTGAACCAGATGTGTGTTATAGACCCGATTCCATCGCCGCACCTCCAGCATAGCGTGGAGATTTCGGGATTCATTTTGTTTAGGATGACAGGAGTCCTGTACCACCTTGAAATTAGCTTATAGTGTGACTCTTGAAGTCTAGTAGACGTAATTCTAGGAATAGAAGAATGTAAAATTGACATGGTTTCTTGCTCATTAAATGATTTTTTAAGTTCGTTCGACCAACTGGACAGGTATGGCGGAGGGGGTACGGTACAATTGATAATGGAATAAAACCTGGATATTCCATGGCATATGGGAGTCTCTCAACATCAATTTAGTAAGATCATGGTCGCTGTCTTGAGACGTGAATCGAGGATTCAGCACTGAGAGATGCCTCAGGATCTGGTCGTTCTCCTTCCTAGAAAATTGAGGGACATCACCAATCTCCAGATATTTTGTGTGTTCCACTGGAGAAGCAGCTGAGTATAGAGCTTTCAAAGGCAGCATATAGCCATTGGGGTGTGAGACTATTCTACTCCTAACCAATCTCAAACTTTTTGGAATCGAGGCCAGCAAGGGGAGTTCCAGGCAATTAGGAGATGGAATGGCATGTTTCTTGTTAAGACTTTGCCAAACGTGTATGGCATGCTTGGTGAAGGGATTATCAATTCTATTGTATAAATGTTTATTATACTTAGTCTTCCAGATCAGGTAATGGAGAGCGCATGGAGCACATCCCTCTTCCAAATCTACCCAGAGTTTTCTCGATGGAAAAACATTCCATTCCTTGATTCTGGTCAGGGTCCCAGCAATGCTATATTTACCAATATCCGGAAGACCAAGTCCACCCCTATATTTTGGTCTAGTCAAAGTATCAAATGACAAACGGTTCTGCCCTTTCTTCCAAACAAAAGAAAGAATCTTCCTTTTAACAGCAGTATAGAAATTTTTAGGTAGTACCATAGGGATTCCCTGAAGAAAATATAGTACCCTGGGGAGGGTGATCATTTTGATTAAGTTAATACGACCAAACCATGAAATGGATAGGTCATTCCATTCTTCCAAGTCTGCTTTTATCTTTTGCATGAGAGTAGTGAAGTTCAGTCGGTAAAGGTCATTAAGGTTATTTGAGATGTTGACACCCAGATATTTGAAGTGTGTAACTGTGGGCTTGAGACTACTGATAGTTTTTATAGTGTCCCATGTACGAATGTCTATGTTCACATTAAAAATTGTGGATTTAGTTAAATGGATTTTAAAATATGATAAGGTACTAAATTAGTCCAGCTCTGTAAGAAGAGATGGAATAGAAGTAAGTGGATTGGTGACAAAAAACAATATATCATCTGCATAAGCTGCAGACTTATGGGTAAATCTATCCGTTTTCAAACCTGATATACTGTTATTCTGTCTGACTTTCGCTAAAAGAGGTTCCAGGGAAATAATAAATAGGAGGGGAGATAGCGGACACCCCTGCCTAGTGCCATTTTGGATCCGAAAGTCCTGGGAAACAGTACTAATACCCGCACGGATGGAGTAGTGTCCCAAACTGTATAAGTGGAGAGGTAACTTGTGCACTTGATTTTGTAAAGAGGAGTGTGTCCCCTTTAAATTGCATAGATTAGATGGGGCGGAGCTAGCCGTGAGCCAAGATGGACGTCTGATCTCAGAGCTCCTCAGACGCAGCTGCTTTCTCGGCATAACAGGCAATTTTACCACCTAACATGGTGAAAACTAATAAAGAAAGGGGTGACACAGCTTCAGGTACACAAAAAGCGTGCCATACCCAGTCGAAGATGGATCGTTTCCTGAAGAAGAGAAGTTTCTCTCCAGCCCACAGATCTAAGATGGCGCCGGATGGAGCCAGAGCTGCCGCGCAAACTGAAGATTCGGATGGGGAGAGCTCCTATGCGATGTCGGAAGGAGCGGAATCCTCGGATCTCCCACTATCCAGAGCATTCTTTAAGAAAACGCTGTATAAAGCGCTGCAACCCCTGCACAAGGACATCTCAGATATAAAAACAGAGGTAAAGCAAATCGGGGGAGGGGGGGGGGGGGCGCGTTATGGCGCTGGAAGAAACACAGGCGGCTATAGTATCAAATGGGGAGGCCATTCATAAGGTCTTGCAGGGCCATAACTCATTTATTACTTCTGCTCTTCTCCACTTAGAAGATCAGGAGAATAGAAGTAGGCGGAAGAATGTCTGCATAAGAGGAGTACCTGAGGACGTTAACCCTGGGGAGATTACTAATGCGGTCACCGCCATTTTTGCCTCGCTAGTGGGAGAGGATAAAGCCTCCCAGATAATAATTGAAAGGGCCCATAGAGCCCTGAGGCCAAAACCGTCTGAAAATGGTCCCCCTAGGGATATAATTTGTGGACTGTTAAACTAGTTGGATATGGCCGCCATTTTAAAAGCCGCAAGGGAAGCCAAAGATGTCACATATAACGGGACCCGCCTGCAATTCTACCAGGATTTAGCAGCAAGCACCCTGGCAAAGAGAAGGGCACTGAAACCCGTTACTGAACCGTTACGTTCGCACAAGCTTCCAGTGAGGTGGTTGTTTCCGTTTGGCCTGGCTACTTTCAAAGATGGACAGCAGATTGTCATCAGATCCCCGCAGGACTTAGCGGATGCCTGGGACAAACTTGGTATTGCTCCTGTGGAGGTCCAATCGTAGATGCCTGTGCCTGAGGACCTTGGTATCCCTAACTTACCTGAGATGCCAGTATGGCAGGTGATCAAGAAGCCAAAGTCCCCAAAGATTAGGAAGAACACCTGAGAAGCCAAGGGTCCTCTTTGATTCCTTGATGCCTATATATAAGTCCTATCGATTGTCTGGTAATACAGACCATAAGGGCCATTTGGCGGCTCTCCATTTGTAACTGTTCTATATGTTCCTTGCTAACAGTTCTATATAAGCATCCTTTCTGCCAATAATATGTTTTTCCTGTTAGGATTTTCTTGCCAGGATATGGGTGCTTCCTGGATCGCTGACCATCAGTTTATGGTGGTTGGTGAACCCGGGACCACGTATACATTTATTTGTTTAACGTTCAAATCTAAATGTCAATAAGTGCGCATAATGCTTTATTTCCTTGTTAGGTCAAAATGCATTTGTCTCTAGAATTTTCCATTCCCGTTATGCAATAAGGTGTAACACATGATATATACAATATGCAGCGAGTCTTGTTGTCAAAGGCCAAATAATTAAGGCCAGTGGGGGGTGACATGTGTGGAGAAGTCACAGGACCCATCTCCATCCACCCGGCCTATCAAGCTGAAAAAAAAGAGTACCCGTAATTACATCAATTAACAACATGTAAGTACAATGGGGTAAAACTTCTAGGTTATTATGTAGGATAGCATTAAACCCCTGACTGGGGACGCCAACTCTGCTATCTCAGAGGGAAACAAACATATATAAGGTAACCTCCATGAGCACAGAAATAATAAACAATCTAAAGGAAAAAACTTCTCCTATGTGATCCAAGTCCTGTTTCTCAGGCGGCTTTCTTCCTCGGCGAGCGGCCTTTGCTCGCCGTCTACCAATGCAGGTTCTGTGGGAGCGGAGGTAAATCTGGCAGGAATGACGTTGGTAGCCATGATGGGATTTCCAGTGGTTCCATCTGTAATGCATCCCACATCCTAGGCAAATCTTCTGGTGCTCGCACCGTATATTGCCGTCCCTCAATGGTGGTTGTCAGACCAAAAAGGGAAGAGCCACTTCACTGGGAGCTTCTTCTCCCTTAAGGCATTAATGGACGAAAAGCTCTTCGTTTTGCCAACGTGCTGGCCGCCAAGTCCTGAAACAATAGGATCTTACTCTCTTCCAGTAAGAGATCACCCTCTTCTCTCGCAGCTCTAAGCAAGGCCGCAGTATCTAGGTAGTTCATAAGAGCACATACCACATCTCTGGGAGGTTCTGTGGCCGGCGGTTTCGGACTCTATGGGCGCGTTCAATAACAATGGCGTCTGCGCGCTCTTTGCCCACAAGCATCTCAAATAAATGGCGTACTGTGGGTGTCAACTCCTCTGCAGTGATCGACTCAGGGATTCCTCTTAATCGGATGTTCTTGCGTCGACCCCTGTTCTCTTGGTCTTCCAGGTGCAAAAAAGCAGTATTCACCTGTTTACAGACCAAGGCAAGTTGCGACTGCATCCCTGCACTGTGCTGCGTCATGAGGGAATGTGAGTCCTCCAAGGCCTCCACTCTGTGGCCCATATGCAGAACCTCTGCCTTAATGTCTGACAGCTCTTTCAGGACTGGCGACAAAGCTTTGTCTAGCGATTGAGCCAGCGATTGTTGTAGGAATGCTCTGGTGATTGGTAAAGCGTCCCGCTCACCTTGTATTTCAGAGCAGGCATCCGAACTGTCGCCATCAGAGTCTTCTTCCCGCGTCTCCACAGCTGGCGTATGTCGCACTGCTTTCCCCTGCTCCGGCTGAGACGAAGAAGTCTTTTTGCTGAGGTACTTGTTCATATCGCTTTGCGAGCTTTTCAGTTTCGGGGTGCTCTCAACTTCCCCTCTCTTATCTCTGCTAATCTTCCCCATAATCTCGACGGGTAGCTGTAAAATAGGCTAAAAGACCGGGCTTATGGCGAGGAGCTCAGACGCACACGTCCTCCACCATGCTCAGTCGGCTCAGACCCCCATCTGGGGAAAGCATTTAAACCCAGAGATTGGGAAACTGCTTACACTAATTTACGCAAAGCAACGACATGCACACTGCACAGGGAGCAGTTCTTTAAGATTCAATCGAGATGATACTTCACCCCAAAGAAGCTACACGACATATCCAGATCATTCAGATAAATGCTGGAGAGACTGCGGCAAGGTAGGAATGATCAAACACATTTTCTGGACATGTCCCAAGTTAAAAAAAAAATAGGTAAAGACCTAGACAGCCTTATCCTGTTGATCACAGGAAAAAATAAATGTTCTCAAACCGGAATTTTTTCTTTTACACATCGGACTTGAAAATATACCACCAGACTGGAGAAACCCAATAGGTCACTTTTCTGACTTAGCACACTGCTGTCTACAGAACACCACAGATTAAAGACACTCTAGAGGGCCCAGAGCATTGGAATCTGCATAACAATGTTTCCTGATGTAGTTTCAGCATTGTATACAGAACGCCACAGATTCTAGACACTATCTTATTGCTATTGCTGGAATCTGCCATACACACACTGATTTCTGACTTAGCACACTGCTGTCTACAGAACACCACAGATTAAAGACACTATAGAGGGCCCAGAGCATTGGAATCTGCAATACAATGTTTCCTGATGTAGTTTCAGCATTGTATACAGAACGCCACAGATTCATCTAGACACTATCTTAGGCCCAGATTGCTGGAATCTGCCATACACTGACTGTTTTCTGACTCAGCACACTGTTGTCTACAGAACACCACAGATTAAAGACACTCTAGAGGGCCCAGAGCATTGGAATCTGCAATACAATGTTTCCTGATGTAGTTTCAGCATTGTATACAGAACGCCACATATTCTAGACACTATCTTATTGCTATTGCTGGAATCTGCCATACACACACTGTTTTCTGACTTAGCACACTGCTGTCTACAGAACACCACAGATAAAAGACACTATAGAGCATTGGAATCTGCAATACAATGTTTCCTGATGTAGTTTCAGCATTGTTTACAGAACGCCACAGATTCTAGACACTATCTTAGGCCCAGATTGCTGGAATCTGCCATACACTGACTGTTTTCTGACTTAGCACACTGCTGTCTACAGAACACCACAGATTAAAGACACTATAGAGGGCTTAGAGTATTGGAATCTGCAATACAATGTTTCCTGATGTAGTTTCAGCATTGTTTACAGAACGCCAGAGATTCTAGACACTATCTTAGGCCCAGATTGCTGGAATCTGCCATACACACACTGTTTTCTGACTTAGCACACTGCTGTCTATAGAACACCACAGATTAAAGAAACTATAGAGGGCCCAGAGCATTGGAATCTGCAATACAATGTTTCCTGATGTAGTTTCAGCATTGTATACAGAACGCCACAGATTCTAGACACTATCTTATTGCTATTGCTGGAATCTGCCATACACACACTGTTTTCTGACTTAGCACACTGCTATCTACAGAACACCACAGATTGAGGACACTATAGAGGGCCCAGAGCATTGGAATCTGCAATACAATGTTTCCTGATGTAGTTTCAGCATTGTATACAGAACGCCACATATTCTAGACACTATCTTATTGCTATTGCTGGAATCTGCCATACACACACTGTTTTCTGACTTAGCACACTGCTGTCTACAGAACACCACAGATAAAAGACACTATAGAGCATTGGAATCTGCAATACAATGTTTCCTGATGTAGTTTCAGCATTGTTTACATAACGCCACAGATTCTAGACACTATCTTAGGCCCAGATTGCTGGAATCTGCCATACACACACTGTTTTCTGATTTAGCACACTGCTGTCTACAGAACACCACAGATTAAAGACACTATAGAGGGCTTAGAGTATTGGAATCTGCAATACAATGTTTCCTGATGTAGTTTCAGCATTCTTTACAGAACGCCAGAGATTCTAGACACTATCTTAGGCCCAGATTGCTGGAATCTGCCATACACACACTGTTTTCTGACTTAGCACACTGCTGTCTATAGAACACCACAGATTAAAGACACTATAGAGGGCCCAGAGCATTGGAATCTGCAATACAATGTTTCCTGATGTAGTTTCAGCATTGTTTACAGAACGCCACAGATTCTAGACACTATCTTAGGCCCAGATTGCTGGAATCTACCATACACACACTGTTTTCTGACTTAGCACACTGCTGTCTATAGAACACCACAGATTAAAGACACTATAGAGGGCCCAGAGCATTGGAATCTGCAATACAATGTTTCCTGATGTAGTTTCAGCATTGTATACAGAACGCCACAGATTCTAGACACTATCTTATTGCTATTGCTGGAATCTACCATACACACACTGTTTTCTGACTTAGCACACTGCTGTCTATAGAACACCACAGATTAAAGACACTATAGAGGGCCCAGAGCATGGAATCTGCAATACAATGTTTCCTGATGTAGTTTCAGCATTGTATACAGAACGCCACTGATTCGGGGGCGGAGCTAGCTGCAGAGCTGACAGGTCGCAGCCTGCATGAGCTCTGTGAAGAAGGAGAACAAAATCAACAAAAACTCGTCTAAAAACAGATTTATTAAGTCTGAAAACCATATATCTGGACACAGGACACTACCTGGATCACCAGGATAGCTTTATTTGCAGAATTCAAGGAGGACAGAAGTTGCGGCCCGCGGCACCCCTGTGAGTACCGGACTCTATTAGTGCGCCCACCCGGGCAGTAAGAGCCGTGCCCCGCGGCTTATATATTCCCCGCCGCTTATCCCCACTGAATGCTGCCCCTGCACCCGGTCTACTAAAGGGTGTGAAGATACGAGCCCGAGGAACGGAGGATTGCTGGTGCCGCGCTCTGTCTGCCGTCCCAGCCAAGTCAGGCGAAAGTAGATCCGGCCGCGGCCGCGGCAGATCTAGAAGATCCAAGTCTTTAAATTGCCCCTGCTGACGCCTGCTAAAGTCATCGAGGGAGCGGTAAGTGCCCCGGACCACTTACATCTAAATCGCAGGCAAATTCAGGACTATACTAGCGTCCCTGTGCCGGCCCTCTGCCATATAGTCCCGGCTGCCGTCCTTGCTAGAAGATCAATCCGCCGCCTGTGAATAGGCAGCAAATTTAAATTGCATTAAAGACATAGCAGCTATATAACGTCCCACAGTGACTGAATTAAGTACAGCTGCTCTGTTTAAATATTCAGGAAGCCTGCACTTTAATAAATTGGATTACAACAGTAGTTTAAAACACACCAGAAAGTCAGTGAGAGTTCTCATTAAAATCCCTACTTGTCAATAGGAAATAGTGCGGAGAAGCAATATTTAAAAGGGAACAACTGATCTGTGAAGCGATCACCTCGCCAAGCACCCTGACTGTTGTCCAGTAATAAAATAGATATCACCTCTATGCTACGGACACAGACGAGAAGAAGAGATGAAGAAGGCTTTCACCGACCCAGAGCTCCAAGGAAGCCGACGAGAGATGCCACTCCATCTTCCAGGCAGCACACACCCAGTTGACATGATGGGTGACATATCCTTGTTTCTAATTTTATACTCAGTTATGTGATGTGTATAACTAATTCTGTTGTTATTCGTTTATATCTCTAGCTATACTCAGACTATCACAAAAAAAAAAAAAAAAAAGATGGTTATACACTATTATTAACACAAGCTTTACTTTTCAGGATAAAGACAATAGAAATGTAGGTTGTTGTTTGATATAATATGTTGGAAGATTTTACTTGTAAAAGTTTATCAATATTGCGGGTCTTGTCACTTGCCTTAAACTGGTAGTGAGAAGGCGTGCAATTGCACTACTTAGATGTTACTTGTTTAAACTGAAGCATCATAGGTTTACGGGCGTTTTCACCCCCCCTAACATTTGAGTTTTGGAACTTCTATTTCTGCATCTACCTCATGAAAGTAATGTGGTAGAACTCACGGTGTTTACTTAAGATAGTAGATTGTTCTCCCTCTCCCCCCCCACCCTTGACGGTACCACACCCCCAGTGTGGTTGGAACTCAGTCTCTCTAGTTCTAAGAGGACTGACGCTGTCAATACTTTCCGGGTACTATTCCTCTACTGGTTGGAGGAGTACCTTTCTATATTTACTTGTAATTCAGGTTACATAACCTCCCCAAATTTACACTCCTTTTAATTTACCCCATTATTGCATTACCTGCAAATTTACTTCCACTGACACAGCCTTGGGAATCTTCTTATTTACCTTTTTCTGTTCCTGTTTTGCCCTCTCATAAACCTTCCTTACCCCTCCCTCCTTGGTAGTTTAACGCTCCTTTATAACAAGCTAATTTGTACTACTAACATGCCTGAACTATACTGTGTCTCTTTCAATGCCAATGGGCTGAATATCCCATCTAAGAGAGGGCAAGTTTTGCAGTCTTTCAAGAAGAAACATGTTGATGTATTGTTTCTTCAGGAAACTCACTTCCGCAAAACTTCCACCCCGATAATGAAAAATAGCTACTATAAGATTTGGTTTAATGCATGCACACCACTGAAGAAGCAAAGAGGTGTATCGATCGTCTTTGGCAAAAACATAGATTTCAAAAAAACAGATATGGTGGTAGATCCAGATTTGTAAAGGGTTATGTTGGCGAAACACTCTATACTTTTGCAAATGTATACGCTCCAAACCAAAAGCAGGTGATCTTTTTGAGGTCGGTTTTAAAGATTCTTGTCACTTTTAGTGAGGGCCACATACTGATTGGTGGAGATTTTAATATCGCACCTGACCCAAGCATGGACTCATCAGGCAAATCCAATTATAAAAAACAAAAATTAAAAAGGTTTGGAGACATACTGGAGGAGCACCTGCTAGTGGATATATGGAGAGTTATGCATCCTAACACGAGAGACTATTCTTTTTATTCAAACACATTCCATTCACACTCAAGAATAGATTTTTTTCTCGTAAGCCAGAAAGACATCGGTCTAGTTCATAAGTCAGAATACGACATTAGGTTGCTATCCGATCATGCACCAATTTTTATGTTATTTAAAACTGAACATCCTAGTTTTAGAGTAAACAATTGGATCCTAAATGAAAGCTTGTTAAATAGCGATAAAAATAAAAAAATACGTTTCCTCAGAGCTAGAACACTTCTTCAAAGAAAATAAGACGGAAGATGTAAATAATTCTGTAGTATGGGAAACACATAAGGCGGTAGTGAGAGGCCTTTTGATGAAACTGGGCGCTAAAGAAAAGAGAGAAAGGGAAAAACAATTGGCTACACTACTTGAACAGATTAGGTCCCTTGAGAAAGTCCATAAAACCTCTCCAGACAAAAGAACTGAAGCTAAACTAGCAGAACTTAGAACAAATGTGAAGAATATTCTGGATCACTCTTTTCAGAGATACGTACATATGGCTAAATACAGACATTACCTGTACGCTAACAAGTGTGGTAAAGAGCTTGCTAGGCTGATTAAAAAAAGAGACAGCTAGGAATAATATCAACAAAATCAAAAATAGCCTTAACCAAACTCTACAAGACTCCAACGAGATAGCCTCGACCTTTAGAGAGTACTACGAGAAGCTGTACAACTTAAATGCCACAGAAACAAAAAAAGACATAGATATGTTGGGAAAAAGTCCAGGCCCAGACGGTCTCACGGCCTGTTACTATAAAAAGGTCAAAGACATATTGGCTCCCCGTCTAGTGGAATACTTCAATTTAATAGGAAAGGAAGAGTCATGGAGGGAGGAATCCCTGATCACCCATATTACACTAATCCGTAAAGAAGGGAAAGACCCGACTGAATGTTCTCATTACCGTCCGATCTCGCTACTAAATGTCGATCTAAAGCTATATGCTACATTACTGGCGGGTAGGATTAGTACTTTAGTTGGAGCACTTGTCGGTGATGATCAGGTGGGATTTGTACCTGGCCGCGAGGCCAAAGACAACACAACGAAAGTGGTCCATTTAATGCAATTCGCCAAAGTCAGACGCATCCCAACAATCCTGATCGCCTCTGACGGCGAGAAGGCGTTTGACAGGCTGAATTGGAATTACCTTCGCAATACTCTTATAAAATTTGGATTCCCAGAAAGTTTCATAAATAAAGTTATGGCCCTCTATACACTCCTGTGTGGTGTGGGGCCTGTCCCCCAAACATATGAGTTTCAGAACGGCCTGCTGACGTTTACCCCGGGCTGTGCTGAAGTTGGTGGTGAAGGTGTGTGGCTGACTGGATGAGCAGGTGGAAGAAGAGGAGGAGGAAGCTGAGTAGGAGGAGGAGGAGACAGGAGGCAAAGAATGTTGCCCTGCGATCCTTGGCGGCGGAAGGACGTGCTCCAAACAGCTCTCCGCCTGGGGCCCAGCCGCCACTACATTTACCCAGTGTGCAGTTAGGGAGATATAGCGTCCCTGGCCGTGCTTACTGGTCCACGTATCTGTGGTTAGGTGGACCTTGCCACAGATGGCGTTTTGCGCAGTGCACACTTGATTTTATCGGACACTTGTTTGTGCAGGGAAGGCACGGCTCTCTTGGAGAAGTAGTGGCGGCTGGGAACAATATACTGTGGGACAGCAAGCGACATGAGCTGTTTGAAGCTGTGTGTGTCCACCAGCCTAAATGACAGCATTTCATAGGCCAGTAGTTTAGAAATGCTGGCATTCAGGGCCAGGGATCGAGGGTGGCTAGGTGGGAATTTACGCTTTCTCTCAAATGTTTGTGAGATGGAGAGCTGAACGCTGCCGTGTGACATGGTTGAGATGCTTGGTGACGCAGGTGGTGGTGTTGGTGGTACATCCCATGTTTGCTGGGCGGCAGGTGCCAACGTTCCTCCAGAGGCGGAGGAAGAGGCCGAGGCGGCGGCAGCAGCAGCAGAAGAGGCCGAGGCGGCAGCAGCAGAAGAGGTAGCAGGGGGAGCCTGAGTGACTTCCTTGTTTTTAAGGTGTTTACTCCACTGCAGTTCATGCTTTGCATGCAGGTGCCTGGTCATGCAGGTTGTGCTAAGGTTCAGAACGTTAATGCCTCGCTTCAGGCTCTGATGGCACAGCGTGCAAACCACTCGGGTCTTGTCGTCAGCACATTGTTTCAAGAAGTGCCATGCCAGGGAACTCCTTGAAGCTGCCTTTGGGGTGCTCGGTCCCAGATGGCGGCGGTCAGTAGCAGGCGGAGTCTCTTGGCGGCGGGTGTTCTGATTTTGCCCACTGCTCCCTCTTTTGCTACGCTGTTGGCTCGGTCTCACCACTGCCTCTTCCTCCGAACTGTGAAAGTCAGTGGCACGACCTTCATTTCATGTGGGGTCTAGGACCTCATCGTCCCCTGCATCGTCTTCCACCCAGTCTTGATCCCTGACCTCCTGTTCAGTCTGCACACTGCAGAAAGACGCAGCAGTTGGCACCTGTGTTTCGTCATCCAAAATTCCAGCAACATTATATACATTAGAGGATCACTTTTGATCCGATATTTTAAATGATGACAGGATTTATGATACCAATAAAGTCACCATTGGTGGTTGGTTTTTTTGGAGAGAAAAGGGGGAAGCCACCCCAGAAAGGGAGGGCCCCCAGAACGCGGACATTATGATTTAGTAGTCGTGTCAGAGTGGGCAAATACAGAAACCAAGGAGTATAAGCCCTTGTCAAGCCATAATTATAGGGAAATAATAGTCGTGGTCAAGTGGGCACTATTGAAAACATTGTAGTCATGTCCAAGTGGGCAATCTGAAACAGTGTGGGGATTGTGATGGAAAGACCTTTAAGAGGGAGGAGTGAGTGAGAACGGGAGAGCACCTATTTCAAAGGAAACAGCTAAACGATAATTGTTTGTTAAGACAATATGGACTGAACGTTTTTAATCTATATATCCACTGGCATTCCTTCTGTAAGATCTTTTTATCCCAATCTCCCTTACGTGGGGAGGGAGGAATGATGTTGATAATTTGGAATCCCAGGAATCTTGGATCGCCCGCATGGAACTCAAGTACATGATCGCCATAGGTTTGTCTCGTCTATGTCTAATATCTCCTAAGTGCTCTCCCACTCTCCTCCTCAGCTCCCTCTTAGTCTTGCCCACATAATTCATGGGACATGAGCATGTTATCAAGTAAACCACTCCGCAACTAATACAATTACCAAAATCCCTTATCTCAAAAGTTCTACCCATTGTGATACTTTTAAAAGGTTTTAGATGTAGTGATGAATGGACATGCTATGTATCCACTACATTTAAATGTTCCCAACGGTCTCCTATCCAACCAGGTTTCAGAAGTTTTTGGTGTCGTGTAGAGACTGTGTACCAGGAGATCCCTAATCGATTTCCCCCTCCTAAAGGTAATCCCTGGTTTGGATGGGAGCACATCCACAAGGTCTGTCTGTTCGGAGAATATCCTAATGTCTTCTCAGGATTTCGAAGATTCTCTCATGGGAATCATCGTAGGTCCCGATGACCCTTAGTCTGGTCCTGTGTTTTGTCCTTTTTGTGGAAGTGCAGAAAATCTTCTCTATTATGAGTAAGGGAGTGTCTAAAGGCCTTTTTTAATGTTTCATCCGGATAGCCTCTATTTAAGAATCTATCCCTTAGGTCCCTGGACTGTGTCATGAATGTAGGGGTATCAGTGCAGTTCCTTCTAATTCGGAATGCCTCTTTTTACTGGGTTCGGATGGAAGCTATCCCAGTGTAAAAGGCTAGTAGTAGCCGTTGGCTTCCTAAATGTTTCAGTACACAGTAGTCCATTCCTTTTAGAGATTTTGATATCTAGAAATGAGATCTCCCTATTATTAATTTCATAGGTAAATCTCAAGCCTATAGGATTGTTATTCAGCGATGTGACAAACGACTTAAAGGCAACCTCTGGACCATCCCACAGGAGAAAGATATCGTCAATATACTTTCCCCAGAAGGTAATGTGGGTGGTCCAGGGTTCCTCCACATTGTATTGGTCCTCCCACCAGCCCAGGCGCAAATTTGCGTAGGTCGGTGCACAAGGACTACCCATCCCGGTGCCCCTGAGCTGGTGGTAAAACACATTTTTAAACAGGAAGAAATGGTGTGTTAAAACAAATCTAAAGGATGGAGATCATGAAGGAATTATGGGCCCTAAACTGGATGCCCCTAGTCATTAAAAAGGACTCGACTGCCTTGAAATTAATTTATCTTCAAATGCTTGCAGGAGAATTTGATCCAATTCTTCTATGAATATGTTCGAGGGATCATCCCGCAATCGACCGTAACATCCAGCATCATTGAGAAGGCCTTCGCACATTCCATTATACATAGTGTGGTCCATAATGACGATATTATGTATGCTGTTGTCTTTTTGTAGTTCAGTAAGGGCCTCTCTTTCCTGTTTAGCAAGATTTGACCGTGGTACTTGCTGTGGTCTGATCTTTTCCAGATCCTGAATAACCAGTCTGGAGAAGATGTCAATTGCTGAGTTTTCTTGGGGGGGGCGTCATTTTGTTACTTTTAGGACGCAGTTTGGTGAAGGGGCCCAGACCATTTTGTTGGTAAGGACCATCATTAATGGAAAGGAGGAGTCTGGTATCCATTAGACAGTCTAATGGGATACCCAGTTTTGTACATTCCTCCCTATCGTTTTTATAAAACTTGTGCCAACGTAATTTGCGTGTAAAAAGACTTAAGTCTTTCACCCACGAGAATGTATTAAAAAATTTACCGTAGGTACAAAAGAAAGACCCCTTGACAGGATCTCTAATTCAAAGGCGGTCAGTACCTTATTCGTCAGGTTGATAATGCATTTCTCATTCATTTGCGCTTTTCCTCTTTCTGCATTGGATCCCTGTCCCTCAGGTGGTAGGGGGGGGACCAGCTTGATCCTCCTCTCCCTTCCCTAAAACAGAACACCGAAGATTCTAGACACTCTATTAGGCCCAGATTACTGAAATCTGCCATACAGACATGGTTTTCCGATGTATTACACTATGAACTACAGAACGCGACAGATTATAGACACTATAGAGGGCCCAGAAGCATTGGAATCTGCAATACAAGCTTTTCTGATGTAGTATAGCATTGAATACAGAACACCGCAGATTCGGGGGGCGGAGCTAGCTGCAGAGCTGGATGGACGCAGCTTGAAAGAGCTCTGGAGAGAGTTTGATTTTAAGCTGTTATAACTCAGCAAAATTGGATGTACTTGCCCGGAAAACCTTATATCTAGATTCAGGACACTGCCTGGAACATCAGGATAACATCCTTTTGAAAAATTGAGATGACGAGAAGTTGCGGCCTACTACACCCTTGTAAGCGCCGGACTTTATTTGAGTGCTCAACCGGGTCTCAGGAGCCGTGCCCCGCGGCTACATGTGATTTTCGCCGCCGAAAACATCAGCGATCCACTGTGCCTACGTTGCCTTACTGAGTAGGGACGCTACCAGGAAAAGAATAACGGCGCTTACATCCCCGGGGTCTGACTTCAACAGATACCGGCGAAAGAAGTTCCGGCCGTGAGTCGCGGCTGATTTGAGAAGAGCGCGAATAATATACAACTTCTGGAACCAACTCCCGAGATAACAAGGGAGCGGTAAGTGCCGTGGGCCGACACATATAAAAACGGCAGCTAAATAAAAGGTCTTGGTGGGACTATTGTTTGCTCCATTGAACGCTACTATCACTGTGAAGGCGAGATCAGATTGCCGCACTTGCGAACAGATCAATCCGCCGGCCCAGAGAAAGGCGCGCTGTTCAAATCGCTCTGTTGTATAAGTTCTTGAAGCGAAAGTCTCTATAGCACTGCTTCAGCTGACGAGTGGAACATTAAAAGCGCATCAGAAGAGACCACATAGCGTTGACACACAGACGCTTATTTTACTTTGCCTACCACCGCTGGGAAGCTCTGTTAAAATAAGAGCCGCCGGCCAGTAGAATAAAGGTGCCGCTGTGCTACACTGACAGGACATTCAATACCATTCAAGTGCCATAAAAATTAGCCCTGAAGAACGCGGTGGGTGCGGAGGCCTAGCCCGGTACCCAGACCGCGGACTGGAGTTAAAATAAACGGCGGAGGAGACAATCAGTGAAGAGCTCTGCACCAACATAATTTGCGCAAAATTTAAAGGGGACGCATCCTTTTCTGCAAAATTCAAGTTCATAAGTTACTCTCCTTCTTATACTATTTAGAGTATTTTCAGTAGTCATATTAGTTCAATCTAACCTACCATGTGCTAATTGTACTAATTAGGGGGACCTGCCCAGAATACATTATGCTCATTTGATTACCATGTAAACTTGTCTGCTCCAAGAAACCTATTAGATCAGCAACGCCAAGCCATTGAGTATATTCCCAGAAGAGTTGATTTGTCAGTATTTTTGCGCAAGATTAATAATCTGAAGATTTATCCATATTGACATAACTCTTATTAATCTATCTACATACTGAGTAATATTACCTCCAAAACAATGGGCAAGCCCAAGAATCTATTGGATGGTGGGAAAACCTCCAGGACTCCTAAAAGAACCCCAAGTGCTTCTAGGACCCAAAAGCTCAGTCCAAATGCCCCGGAATTTGTCCAGGAAAGGACATCCAAGGTACTTGACAAATATCAAAATGAAGCAAGATATGCTTCAGATTCAGAGGAGGAATCCTTACAGGAACAAGATGACCTTAGACAACATATTAAAAACTTACCTACTATAGATAACATCCAAGGTCTTTTCAAGGATTGGTTCACACCATTAAGAAGTGATTTATCCGAGATCAAGACAGATCTCAAACACTTGAATGACAGAATCGACTCCATTGAGGATAATAACATACAGATTGTTACGCATGCCGCTTATATGGAGGAAAAAATAGCCGCCCAGCAAACAGAAATATACAATCTCCAAATGCATATGGACGACCTGGAGAATCGCTGAATGATAAAGATGTTACAAAATCCCTTTCTTCAATTTTTTTGGAACTTTTGGGAAAGGAGGATGACTTTGACCTGGGCCTGGGGAGGGCGCATAGGGTATATCGGCCGAAATCGGTCTCTGCAGACTCCCCAAGAGACATTCTCTGCTACATTTTAAGCTTTTCTATAAAAGAAGAAATCCTTAAAAAGGCAAGATTTGCCAAAAAAATTCAATACGAGGGGGGAACAATCCTAATTTTCCAAGACCTCTCCAGGCTTACTCTTGAGAAACGGAGGCAACTTATCCCCCTGACGAGATCTTTAAGAGAGAAAAATATCAAGTATAGGTGGCTGTACCCTTTTGGACTATCAATAAATCACAACGGAAAACAAAAAGGTGCGTTCACCAGAGGATCTAGCTTTCTCCTTAAATAAATTGGACTTAGCCCACATTTCCATCCCGGAGTGGCTACCCGAGGAATCTGCTCCCCCACCACCAAGTCTTCCCAATGTCACCGAATGGGGCCAGATCTAGACTCCACAGAAGGCCTCCATCACCCAAGAGCTCCGAAAAAACAGGCGAGAGGATCCACACACCCGGTTGACAATATGGGTGACATATCCTTTTTTCGCAATTCATATATAAATATATGATCTAAACATGTATATGTAGTTCTGTCTGTTGCTTTGATTATCTTTAGATACAGCTACATCTATACTGGATAGTTGTATTTATGTTTAAATGAGAAAAGCTCATTCACATAATGGTGGTATAGAGAACGAGAATTTTTTGCTAAATACTCAATGTAATTTGGAAGAAGATCTCACTTTCCAATGTTCACTAATGTTATAAGTCTTATCATTTAACAATTCCTCAACTTAGAGGTCTTTCTTATTATTAGCATGTCTGGGGTCATCAGGATTCTGGGGATACCCTTCAGGGGACAACCTGAAACCCCCGACTTTGTTTTAAACAGGTATTGATAAAGGTTATCAGTGCATTCACAGTTTTTTATGGTTAACTGATTGATATCTGCCTCTGGGCATAATTATCCCCCCCATTTTATGAGTAAGAACCTCACAGGTACCGCTACTTCCCCATGAGTTAATGAGGTAGACTTAGCGGCGTCTAATTTAAACCACAAACCCGTCTCTCTCTCTCTCTCTCCCCCCCCCCCAACCTTGACGGTTCCACACTGTAAGTGTGGTATAAACTCAGTCCCTCTAGATTCAGAAGGACTGACACTGTCAATTTCTTTTTTTTTGGTACTATTCCTCTGCTGTTTGGAGGAGTACCCACACATATTTGCATCACATATAGATTACATAACCTCCCCAAATCCCTAATCCTTCAAATCCCCTACATATGGCATACCCTACAGATTAGCCCTTACATTTAAAATCTCATATTTATATGAGAAGAGCTGATTTAAAGTAACCCTTTATTATTTGGCTTTTTTCTTTCCCCTACCTTGTCGCTCATACATTTCCTTATATACCATCTGGTGATCTAACGCACATCCTTATCAAAATAAATAAACTATTGACATGTCCGAACTACATTGTGTCTCTTAACTCTAATGGGTTGAACATCCCATCTAAAAGAGGACAAGTTCTGCATTTCTTTAACCACCTCAGTCCCCCTAGCTTAAACACCCTTAATGACCAGGCCACTTTTTACACTTCTGCACTACACTACTTTCACCGTTTATTGCTCGGTCATGCAACTTACCACCCAAATGAATTTTACCTCCTTTACTTCTCACTAATAGAGCTTTCTGTCACGACCGCTATACCAGCAGCAGTCGTGTCGCACCAGACGGAGGGGAAGGGGGACCCTAATCTACGGATGGGAAATAGAATGGCCACCCCTGACTAACCCTAAGCTGGCACCTGTCTGCCCTGATACCCTAGATGGGGTGTGAACCCGTGCGGCGAGCAGGATGCCTAAACCCTCAGTCACCCTAACAAGACTAGACTGGGGAAAGGCCGATGGGAGCACTAGTCACCATCACTCATGTCTAGGAGAACAACAGGGGAAGACAGCAACAAACAAACAATCTATAGCAGAGAGACTTATCCAGTCACGAGCAGAGAAGGCGATCCCAAACACGACAGTCCACGCCGGACAAGAGCTCCACAGCAACACCGTCAAACGATCTCCTTCAAGGGTCAGAATAGCACTGGAAGTAAGGACTATATCTGGCAATGACTGCAAGTGAAACTGAAACTAATATAGTAGCTGGGAGTGGCAGACAGGACTCACCTGTGAAGGATGCCTACAAACTCCCAGTCAGGACAAAAAGGTTCACAAGGCAAAACCCGGATGACATACCCTGAACCACGGAGCAAACTCACAAGCTATCGCAAGAAGCAAGTCGCTGCGACCTTCTCCTCCCAGACCTGTCTGGATCAGTCACAGTCGTGACACTTTCATTTGGTGGTATTTCATTGCTGCTGACATTTTTACTTTTTTTGTTATTAATCAAAATTTTTGCAACAAAATGACATTTTTCACTTTCAGTTGTGAATTTTTTTTAAAAAAACGACATCTATATATAAATTTCTCTCTAAATGTATTGTTCTACATGTCTTTTATAAAAAAAAAATGTTTGGGTAAAAAAAAAAAATGGTTCGGGTAAAAGTTAGTGTTTACAAACTATGGTACAAAAATGTGAATTTCCGTTTTGTAGCAGCTCTGACTTTCTGAGCACCTGTCATGTTTCCTGAGGTTCTACAATGCCCAGACAGTAGAAAAAACCCACAAATAACCCCATTTTGGAAAGTAGACACCCTAAGGTATTTGCTGATGGGCTGTAATGACCGGCGTCACGCAAAGGGAGGGAAATGGGAAGGTCCTGTCCAAGGGAGAGGGAAAGGTGGTGACCCCTGACTCACCTTGCAGCTGGCACCTGACTGCCCTGACATCCCTAGACGGGTTCCTCACCCGTACGCCGATCACGTGCCTAAACCCTGGCTTTCCCTAAGATGAGCCCTGTGTGGGATCACTAGTCTGCACCACTGACACTAAAGGAAAACACCAAGGAGAGGACAGACAATACAGACAAAACATATAATCCCAGGTGGGCGACAACAGCAGACCACCAAGGCCCACAGGGATCCGGAGGGTAACACTCTGGAACAAAAACCAGGGAACACAGTTACACAGCTCCAGTGGGTCAGTATAGAAGTCCAGGCAGGAAGCTCTATATCTGGCAACCAGAGAAGTGTGAGAGGGGAATATAAGGAGGTTGGGAGTGCTGGACAAGAAACAGCTGAGGAGAAGGAGCTACGGATCCCTGAGTGAGTTAAAAAGGGTTGCAAGGCAAACCCAGAAAGCTACCATAAAGAAACAGCACTATGTTTCTACATAGAGCGCGCAGCCACCCGCTGTGACTTCCTGACCCCGAGTATAACGGAGTCAGGCGTGGCTCTTGACACCCTCGTGACAGTACCCCCCCTCTCTACGAGGGGCCTCCTGACACTCAGGACTAGGTCTCTCAGGATGAGAGGCATGAAAAGCCCGAACTAACCTGTCGGCGTTTACCTCAGACGCTGGAACCCACATTCTTTCCTCGGGACCGTAACCCCTCCAATGCACCAGATATTGGAGAGCGGCGGACCCGACGAGAATCAACAATTTTGGATATTTGAAACTCTAGATTACCATCCACAACAACAGGAGGGGGTGGCAGCGGTGACGGTTCTAGAGGTGGAACATATTTCTTGAGTAACGACTTATGGAAGACGTTATGGATTTTAAAAGTCTGAGGTAGCTCCAGGCGAAAAGCCACGGGGTTAATGATGGCTACTATTTTGTAAGGGCCAATGAACCTAGGACCCAGTTTCCAAGAGGGAACCTTTAATTTAATATTCCTAGTAGACAACCACACAGTCATTCACTCCTAGGTCCGGACCTGGCGACCGTCTCTTATCAGCCATGCATTTATATTTACCTCCCATATTTTTCAAGTTAGCTTGCACCTTCTTCCATACCGATGAAAGAGATGATGAAAACCGTTCCTCTTCGGGAACCCCAGAAGACCCCCCCTCTTTGAAAGTACAGAATTGGGGATGAAAACCATATGCACCAAGAAATGGTGACTTGCCAGTAGATTCCTGACGGCGATTATTTATGGCAAACTCGGCTAATGGTAAATATGATGACCACACCTCTTGGTTTTCAGACACAAAACATCTGAGATATGTCTCAAGGTTTTGGTTGGTACGCTCAGTCTGTCCATTCGACATAGGATGGAAAGCTGAGGAAAAGGACAAGTGTACCCCCAAACGGGAACAAAAAGCTTTCCAAAACTTAGAAATAAACTGGGTTCCCCGATCCGAAACATCGGAAGGGACCCCATGAAGCTTCACGATTTCACTGATTAATACCTGAGCAAGAGTCTTAGCATTAGGTAGTGCGGGTAACGCAATGAAGTGTACCATTTTGCTAAACCTGTCCACTTCTACCAAGATAACTGTTTTACCCGCAGACAAAGGTAAGTCAGTGATAAAATCCATTGACAGATGTGTCCATGGTCTATTGGGAATGACAAGTGGCAATAAAGACCCTGCAGGACGTGTATGAGAGACTTTCGCGCGCGCACAAGTAGAACAGGAAGACACAAAATCCATTACATCCTGACGCAACCTTGGCCACCAAAAACGACGAAACAATAGTTCCAAGGTTGCTTTACTACCCGGGTGCCCAGCAAGTGCCGAATTATGATGTTCCTTTAATAATTCAAGACGCAGGTTCAACGGTACAAACAATTTCTGTGAGGGGCAAGAGACCGGGGCGTCCTCCTGGGCCTCTAACACCTTCCCCTCCAGAACAGAGTGTACCGCAGAGACAACCACTCCTCTTTGTAGAATGGGTACCGGATCACTCACATTACCCCCTCCAGGGAAACAACGAGATAGTGCATCTGCCTTGGTATTTTTTGCCCCAGGACGATAGGTAATAATAAAGTTAAACCTGGTAAAAAATAGCGACCACCTAGCTTGTCTAGGGGTGAGACGCTTAGCTGATTCGAGGTACAGAAGGTTTTTGTGGTCCGTAATCACAGTGACGGGGTGGATTGCCCACTCTAAAAAGTGATGCCATTCTTCAAACGCTAGTTAATAGCCAATAGTTCCTTATTGCCAATATCATAGTTCTTTTCTGCTGCAGATAGTTTTTTAGAAAATAAAGCACAAGGACGCCATTTGCTAGGAGACGGACCCTGAGACAGCACAGCCCCCACTCCCACCTCTGACGCATCGACTTCAACAATAAAAGGCTGGGAGACATCAGGTTGGATTAGTACAGGTGCCGAGGTAAACCTCTCTTTTAGAGAGGAAAAAGCAATTTTAGCGGCGTCAGACCATTTAGAAAAATCAGTCCCCTTCCTAGTCATGTCAGTAAGGGGTTTTACAATCACCGAATAATTTTTAATGAATTTTCTATAGAAATTAGCGAAGCCCAAGAACCGTTGCAGTGCTTTGAGGTTCTCAGGAAGATCCCAATCCCAGTATTTCCTGAACGGCGAAGACACACTTTTCAATTTTAGCATATAATTTATTCGTCCGTAGGACCTGCAGTACCTGTCTGACATGCACCTCATGTGTTTTCAGATCAGACGAATAAATTAAAATATCATCTAGGTATATCACCACAAACCTGCCGATAAGATGACTAAAAATGTCATTAACGAAATGTTGGAAGACAGCAGGAGCATTGGTCAGACCGAAAGGCATGAGTAGATTTTCATAATGCCCCTCAGGGGTGTTAAAAGCTGTCTTCCACTCATCCCCTTCCTTAATACGAATCAGATTGTAGGCCCCCCTAAGATCAAGTTTGGACAACCACCTAGCACCTGCAATCTGATTAAACAGGTCAGGAATGAGAGGAAGAGGGTATGGGTCTCAGATGGTTATCCGGTTTAGTTCGTGGAAATCTAGGCAAGGACGCAGGCCCCCATCTTTCTTTTTAGCGAAGAAAAACCCTGCAGCCACGGGTGAAGAAGAGGGTCTGATGTGTCCCTTAGCCAAGCTCTCAGAGATATAATCTTTCATGGCTTGTCTCTCCGGACCCGAAAGATTATATAACCTGGTCTTGGGTAATTTTGCACTGGGAATCAGGTTAACCGGGCAATCATAAGGACGGTGAGGTGGTAACTTCTGACAACCCTTTTCAGAAAAAACGTCCTCAAAGTCCGAAATAAATGTAGGTAGGGTAGCTATGGAGGCGACTAAGCAATTGATATTTAAGCAATTTTCTCTGCAATGCTCACTCCACTCCAATATCTCCCTGGCCTGCCAATCCACCACTGGATTGTGCGCTACCAAGCAGGGAAGACCCAACACCACCGGAGTGGGAAGCCCCTCCAGAACATAACATGAAAGCAACTCGTTATGGCGGTCCCCTACCCGAAGGTGTACGTTATGGACAATGTGAGTGAGGTTTCTCTGAGACAGAGGAGCAGAATCAATAGCAAATAATAACCGCTGGCAACACAAATTGCGATGTTCGTATGGAGGAAACGTATACCCCCCGGCTGACATCCTCCACACAGCCTGGGGTTAGTAGTTTTCCTACGGTCTTTTGTTTTTGAGGAAGGAAGGACAGACATTAATAAAATGACCCCTCTCCCCACAGAAAAAACAAACCCCACGCCTATGGCGAGCCTCAGGAGGACGGACCTGACGAGTAGTTCCTCCTAGCTGCATAGGCTCGTCTAAGTCCATACAGACTAACTGCTGCTTGGGAGGGGTTACCAATTGCTCCGTTTTTTTCAATCTGTCTCTAAGACGTCTATCTATTCTGATAGCAAGGGACATAACCGCATCAAAGGAAAAGGGAGTCTCATACAGCGCAAGCGCATCCTTAATCCTTTCGGATAACCCAGAGCAGAACTGACTCCTGAGAGCCGGGTCGTTCCACTGGGTATCCGTAGCCCACCTACGGAACTCTGAGCAATACTCCTCTACTGGCCGCTCTCCCTGTAGGAGTCTCCGTAATTTTGATTCAGCCAGTGCGACTCGGTCAGGGTCGTCATATATGAGACCCAAAGCCCCAAAAAATCCATCCACTAACCGGAGAGCCTGGGAATCAGCGGGTAAAGAGAACGCCCAGGATTGTGGGTCCCCCTGCAGCAGGGAAATAACAACCCCCACCCGCTGTTCTTCATTACCAGAGGAGTAAGGGCGCCACTTAAAATATAATTTACAGGCCTCACGCAACGTCACAAATTTGTCCCTTTCCCCCAGAAAATCTGTCAGGAAGAACAACCTTGGGTTCCGCAACAACCTGGTTACCTGTAGCAACCGCTGGGCTTGCGGTCTGTTGTAATTGCTGCTGTTGCTGGAGGACCGACGCCTTCAATCCTGCCACCTCCAAAGATAGGCCTTGAAGTTGCTTTGACAAAGCAGCAATTGGATCCATACTGGATTCTAAGTAGGTAGAAAGAAAATATTATTATTATTTTTTTTACCTACACAAAATAAGGGCCAGATATAATGTAATGACCGGCGTCACGCAAAGGGAGGGAAATGGGAAGGCCCTGTCCAAGGGAGAGGGAAAGGTGGTGACCCCTGACTCACCTTGCGGCTGGCACCTGACTGCCCTGACGTCCCTAGACGGGTTCCTCACCCGTACGCCGATCACGTGCCTAAACCCTGGCTTTCCCTAAGATGAGCCCTGTGTAGCGAACGGGGCGGTGGGATCACTAGTCCGCACCACTGACACTAAAGGAAAACACCAAGGAGAGGACAGACAATACAGACAAAACATATAATCCCAGGTGGGCGACAACAGCAGACCACCAAGGCCCACAGGGATCCGGAGGGTAACACTCTGGAACAACAACCAGGGAACACAGTTACACAGCTCCAGCGGGTCAGTATAGAAGTCCAGGCAGGAAGCTCTATATCTGGCAACCAGAGAAGTGTGAGAGGGGAATATAAGGAGGTTGGGAGTGCTGGACAAGAAACAGCTGAGGAGAAGGAGCTACGGATGCCTGAGTGAGCCAAAAAGGGTTGCAAGGCAAACCCAGAAAACTACCATAAAGAAACAGCACTATGTTTCTACATAGAGCGCGCAGCCACCCGCTGCGACTTCCTGACCCCGGGTATAACGGAGTCAGGCATGGCTCTTGACACCCTCGTGACATGGGCATAGTGAGTTCATAGAACTTTTTATTTTTTGTCACAAGTTAGCGGAAAATGATGATTTTTATTTTTTTTTATTTTTTTTTCCTTACAAAGTCTCATATTCCACTAAATTGTGACAAAAAATAAAAACTTCCATGAACTCACTATGCCCATCACGAAATACATTGGGGTGTCTTCTTTCCAAAATGGGGTCACTTGTGGGGTAGTTATACTGCCCTGGCATTTTAGGGGCCCTAATGTGTGAGAAGTAGTTTGAAATCAAAATGTGTAAAAAATGCCCTGTGAAATCCGAAAGGTGCTCTTTGGAATGTGGGCCCATTTTCCCACCTAGGCTGCAAAAAAAAGTGTCACACATCTGGTATCGCCATACTCAGAAGAAGTAGGGCAATGTGTTTTGTGGTGTCTTTTTACATATACCCATGCTGGGTGAGAGAAATATATTGGCAAAAGACAACTTTTCCCATTTTTTTTATACAAAGTTGGCATTTGACCGAGATATTTATCTCACCCAGCATGGGTATATGTAAAATGACAACCCAAAACACATTGCCCAACTTCTCCTGAGTACGGCGATACCACATGTGTGACACTTTTTTGCAGCCTAGATGCGCAAAGGGGCCCAAATTACTTTTAGGAGGGCATTTTTTAGACATTTGGATCCCAGACTTCTTCTCACGTTTTAGGGCCCCTAAAATGCCAGGACAGTATAAATACCCCACATGTGACCCCATTTTGGAAAGAAGACACCCCAAGGTATTCAATGAGGGGCATGGCGAGTTCATAGAAGATTTTTTTTTTTTGGCACAAGTTAGCGGAAATAGATTTTTTTTTTCTCACAAAGTCTCCCTTTCCGCTAACTTGGGACAAAAAGTTCAATCTTTCATGGACTAAATATGCCCCTCAGCGAATACCTTGGGGTGTCTTCTTTCCGAACTGGGGGTCACATGTGGGGTATTTATACTGCCCTGGCATTTTAGGGGCCCTAAAGCGTGAGAAGAAGTCTGGAATCTAAATGTCTAAAAATTTTTACGCATTTGGATTCAGTGAGGGGTATGGTGAGTTCATGTGAGATTTTATTTTTTGTCACAAGTTAGTGGAATATGACACTTTGTAAGAAAAAACTGAAAAACAAACAAAAAAAAAACCCAATTTCCACTAACTTGTGCCAACAAAAATGTCTGAATGGAGCCTTACAGGGAGGTGATCAATGACAGGGGGTGATCAGGGAGTCTATATGGGGTGATCACCCCCCTGTCATTGATCACCCCCCTGTAAGGCTCCATTCAGACGTCCGTATGTGTTCTGCGGATCCGATCCATGGATCTGTAAAACACATACGGACGTCTGAATGGAGCCTTACAGGGGGGTGATCAATGACAGGAGGGTGATCATGGAGTCTTCATGGAGTGATCACCACCCTGTCATTGATCACCCCCCTGTAAAGCTCCATTCAGACGTCCGTATTTGTTTTGCGGATCCGATCCATGGATCCGTAAAACACATACGGACATCTGAATGGAGCCTTACAGAGGGGTGATCAGGGAGTCTATATGGGGTGATCAGGGGTTAATAAGTGACAGGGGGGTGTAGTGTAGTGTGGTGCTTGGTGCTACTTATTACAGAGCTGCCTGTGTCCTCTGGTGGTCGATCCAAGCAAAATGGACCACAAGAGGACCAGGTAGCAGGTATATTAGACGCTGTTATCAAAACAGCGTCTAATATACCTGTTAGGGGTTAAAAAAAAATATTTTAAAAAATCGCATCTACAGCCTGCCAGCGAACGATCGCCGCTGGCAGGCTGTAGATCAACTCGCTTACCTGCAGTTCCTGTGAACGCGCGCGCCTGTGTGCGTTCACAGGAAATCTCGCGTCTCGCGAGATGACGCATAGATGCGTGACTCTGCCGCCTCCGGAACTCGATCCTGTGTTAGGCGGTCCAGAGGCGGTTAAGAAAAAACATGTAGACGTGCTGTCTCTCCAAGAAACTCACTTTCGCAAAACTTTTACACCATTTATGAAAAACAACTATTATAAAGTATGGTACAATACTTGCACACCGCTTAAACAAAAAAGGTGTCTCAGTAGTATTTGGCAAAAATGTAGATTTTAAAAAAATAGACAGTTTGGTGGACTCAGATGGACGTTATATATTTGTAAAAAGACATTTTGGTATACCTGTAACAGTCCTACGGCTCACCTGAGTCAGAGGACAGCTGGCTGGAGGTAGGAGTGGAGCCCAGTGGCAAGGACCGCAGGAAGTCTGGCAGAGGCGTAGTCGGTAGGCAGGCGGTGGGTCAGGGCAGGCCGCAGTAAGCGTGGTCAGTTCAGTAGGTAGGGAAAAAGCAGAAGAGTAGTCGGTAGTCAATTCCTGGTCAGCAGTGGACTTCTAGTAGTAGCAAGAGCAGCAGATGAGGCAAAGCTTGATCAAGGCTCAAGAGCTCAATAATCAGCAAACTGGAGTGCAAGGGGCTGGACTTATATAGAGAAGTACCAGGTGTGGGGAATCAAGGGTAATGAGCAAGGCTTGGCAAGACTGAGGTTAACTAATAGGCTTCAGGGAGGAATGTCCAGAGAGAACGGTAGCCTAGTAAGCAGGGCTACCGCCTGGGATGTGGCTGGTCACAGGTTCGAATCCCGACAGTACTTCCCCCTTCCAAGGTGACTTCCGGGCCTTGGTGGACATTTTCTTCTGGCTCCCAGGAGTTATCCTCGAGAGGGTAACCCTCCCACCCAATTAGGTATTGTAGTCAAGGATCTTTGCGACAGCGTATTCTTCTTCACCCTGTACCCTCACGGGTGGTGGAGGGGGCGAGTGGCGGCCTGTGCAGGTGTTCTCCACGTATGGCTTGAGGAGTGAGCAATGGAAGACAGGGTGCACCCTAATAGAGTCCGGAAGGTCGAGCCGGAACGTGACCTCGTTGATTTGTGCGGTGATCTGGAACGGACCCATGTATCTTTGGGCCAACTTTTTGGAGGGGACCTTCAATCTGAGGTTCCTGGTGGACAGCCACACCTTGTCTCCCACATGGAAGCCCGGGGTGGGTTTGCGACGTCTGTCTGCTCCCTGTTTAAAGCACCTCTAGGCAAGCTGGAGGTTGTCTATAATGTTCTTTTGTGCCTCCTGTAGGGTTGTTAGGCATTCGACCACTGCTGGGAGGGTGGAGGCGACAGGTAGGTGGGGAATGAACACCGGGTGCGAGCCTGTGTTAGCAAAGAAGGGGCTGTGCTTGGTTGAGCTGTGATCAGCATTGTTGTAGGCGAACTCGGCCGTGGGGAGATGATCAAGCCAGTCATCCTGCAGGTGGGAGCTGAAACAGCGTAGGTACTGCTCTAGGGTCTGATTAGTTCTCTCCGTCTGCCCGTTTGACTGAGGGAGGAAAGCGGAGGACAGGTTCACTTTAACCCCGAGCGCCAGGCAGAAGTTCTTCCAGAACTTTGAGGCAAATTGTACGCCTCGGTCGGAGACCGCGTTGTCCGGGATCCCATGCAGCCTGAAGACCTCTCTGAGAATAAGATTGGCCGTCTGTTTGGCGGTGGGTAGGCCTTTGTAGGGGAAGAAATGGGCCACCTTGGTGAGACGGTCGACCACGACCAGGATGGTGTTCATCCCTTTTGAAGGAGGAAGGTCTACCACAAAATCCATAGAGATCGAGCCCCAGGGGCGGGAGGGAATTGGGAGGGGTTGTAACAGACCCATGGGAGAGGAACGAGGAGTCTTATTGTGGGCACAGACCGTGCACGAGGAGATGTACCTCTTGATGTCCTCCTTGTATTTTGGCCACCAGAAGGAGCGGGAGAGACGCTCCTGGGTCTTTCTTGTGCCAAAATGGCCGGCCATCTTGGAGTCATGGTTGAGTTTGAGCCCTTCGAGCCGTGCGATTTCTGGTACATATAGTTGTAGGTCCTGATGAAACCAATGACCGTTCTTAAACGTAAGGCTGACATTCCCTGTAGGGTGGGCGAGGAAGGGGTCATTTTCATATCCTTCTTTGATTGTGCCCAGGAGTTCTTTAGAGTAGGTGGCCCCTACGACCCTTCTCTCGGGTAGGATGTTATTTTGGCCCTTGTTACTCTGTGAGGGCTTGGAAAACATTCTGGAGAGGGCGTCAGCCTTGCAGTTTTTTGATCCGGGGTGATAGGTGATGAGAAAGTTGAAGTGGGAAAAGAATAGGCTCCATCTGGCCTGTCTGGCTGAGAGTCTCTTAGCGCTGCGGATGAACTCGAGGTTCTTGTGGTCAGTTAGTACGATTATGGGGTTGGTGGCTCCCTCCAGCAGGTGTCTCCACTCGGAGAAGGCATCCTTGATCGCCAGTAGTTCTTTGTTCCCGATGTCATAGTTCTTCTCGGAGGGGGACATCTGGCGGGAGAAATATGCGCACGGGTGTAATAGCATCCTCTCCCCTGTCCGTTATGACAAAACTGCCCCCACCGCGGAGTCTGATGCATCCACTTCGACTGTAAATGGCAGCTCGGGGTTCGGGTGGATTAGGATTGGAGCAGAAGTGAAGAGGAGTTTCAACTTGGTGAAGGTCTCCTGGGCCTCGGGTGTCCAGGAGAAGGGGACTGCCTTCTTGGTGAGTTGGGTGATTGGTGCTATGACCTTGGAGAAGTTCTGGATAAACTTCCGATAGAAGTTGGCGAAGCCAATGAATCTTTGTATCTCCTTCTCGTTTCTCGGAACGGGCCAGTTCATCACAGCTTGGACCTTCCCCGGGTCCATACTTAGGCCCTCTGGGGAGATGATGTATCCGAGGAACTGAGTGGTGGTTCGCTCAAACTCGCATTTCTTTAGCTTGATATAGAGAGAGTTCTGTCGGAGTCTCTGCAGTACCCTGCGGACGTGTTCGCGGTGCTGCTCGAGGTCTTCAGAGAAGATCAAGATGTCGTCCAGGTAAAAGACTACAAACAGATCCAGCATGTCCCTGAGGATGTCGTTAATGAAGTGCTGGAAGGTGGCGGGAGCATTGCAAATTCCAAAAGGCATGACCAGGTACTCGAAATGACCATAACGTGTCCGGAAGGCGGTCTTCCATTCGTCCCCAGGGCGGATTCGGATGAGGTTGTAGGCCCCTCGAAGGTAGAGTTTAGTGAAGATCTTCGCTGCCCGGAGTCTCTCGAGGAGTTCTGAAATCAGTGGGAGCGGGTACAGTTTTTTTACGGTGTTGTTGTCAAGCTTTCTGTAGTCTATGCAGGGATGAGTCTTTTTTCTCTACGAAGAAAAAGGGGGCTCTTGCTGGGGAGGTTGAGGGCCGGATGGACCCCTTCCTCAGGTCCTCGTCCAGGTACTCTTTCAGAGCCTCGAGTTCAGGCTCTGAGAGGGGGTAGATACTGCCAAAGGGTATTTCTGCCCCGGGCAACAGTTCTATAGGGCAGTCGTAGGGTCGGTGTGGTGGCAGCTTGTCTGCGTTTTTCTTGTCGCAGACATCCTGGAACTCGCTGTATTGAGGGAGTAGCAGATCCTTGACGGATAGTTTTGAGATGGTGGTGTCTTCGGGTGGAAGGACGGGTTTGTGGGAGCAATTTAGCGAGCAGAACTCGGATGGGAATCGTATGCAGCGGGTTTCCCAGTCCACCGAGGGGTTGTGGGTGGCCAACCATGGGATGCCCAAGATCACCGGGAACTTCGGGGAGGCGATCAGCGAGAAGTGGATCTTTTCGTGGTGATCGGGTTCTATAAGGAGTTGTAGTTCGGTGGTCTCGTGAGTGGCCGGCCCCGAGGAGAGTGGGGATCCGTCGACGGTTTCCAGGTCAACGGGGGCTGCCTTGATTGTCAGTGGAATGTTCTTTTTGCGGACGAAGGTTAGGGTAATGAAGTTGCCTCCCGCCCCGGAGTCTAACATCGCTGAATAGGGGAGTTGTCGCCCCTCAATGTCGATGAGGATGGGAACGATGAAGTGGGATCCATGAGCCGCCGTGTTGTTATTTTCCGGGGCTGCTGACGGGGTTGGAGTCTGTGGTTGCTCCTTTAGTTCTGTGACGGCAATAGTCTTTCGGATCTTATGAGGACATTTGATGGCAAAATGACCCGGCTCCCCACAGTAGAGGCAGAGGTTTTCGGCCAGCCGTCTCTCCTTCTCAGCTGTGGATAGAGACCTACGTAGAGCATCGACCTGCATAGGTTCAGTTGCTGATTGGAGGTCGCGCTGGGTGGTGGAAGAGTAGGAGTAAGTGGGTCTGTGGTCCGAGGACCAGAGTCTCTCTTTCTTCCTCTCGGAGAGTCTTTGATCTATCCGGATGCATAACTGAATGAAGTCATCCAGATCGTCCGGGGCCTCAACTCTGGCGAGTTCGTCCTTTATTAATTCGGACAGGCCTCGCCGAAATTGGCTCCTCTGTGCCGCTGGGTTCCAGGTGGTGTCAGTGACCCAACAGCGAAACTAGGCGGTGTATTCGGTGACGGAGAGTCTCCCTTGCTGCAGACCATGTAGTCGTGCCTCGGCTGTCGCACAGCGGTTGGGGTCGTCGAAGACTTGGCTCATGGCGGAGATTAAGTTGTTTAGGTTGTCCAGGAGCTGACTGTAAGGTGATGCCCATGCTAATGCTTCATCCGTCAGGAGATTGACCATGAATAGCACCTTCTTTTTCTCGGTGGTGAAGGGGGCCGGGTACATCTGAAAATAGATGCGGCATTGGTTTAGAAACCCCCGATACTGGCGTCTGTCGCCGCCGAATCTTGATGGGAGTGGCATGCAGGTGTCTGCGGCCGCGCCACGGACGTCCAGGAGTTGCATCTGTAGTTCAATAATCTCCATTTGCTGGCTTTGGACTACGCCTTGGAGCTGGGCAAATTTCTCCTGATATGTAGTACCAAATTCTTGAAGTTCGGAGACGTGCTTACGCAGAGTGGCCATTGCGGACTCCATAGTGTGGCTGATTATTCTGTAACAGTTCTACGGCTCACCTGAGTCAGAGGACAGCTGGCTGGAGGTAGGAGTGGAGCCCAGTGGCAAGGACCACAGGCAGGTAGTAGGTGCAGGACGTGTGGCAGAGGCGTAGTCGGTAGGCAGGCAGTGGGTCAGGGCAGGCCGCAGTAAGCGTGGTCAGACACTCCAGATGGCAACGGTGGTAGCAGTTCAGTAGGTAGGGACAAAGCAGAAGAGTAGTCGGTAGTCAATTCCTGGTCAGCAGTGGACTTCCAGTAGTAGCAAGAGCAGCAGATGAGGAGAAGCTTGATCAAGGCTCAGGAGCTCAATAATCTGCAAACTGGAGTGCAAGTGGCTGGACTTATATAGGGAAGTACCAGGTGTAGGCTTCAGGGAGGAATGTCCAGAGAGGATGGTAGCCTAGTAAGCAGGGCTACCGCCTGGGATGTGGTTGGTCACGGATTCGAATCCCGACAATACCTTTGCAAATATGTTTGCACCAAACAAAAAGCAAGTGATCTTTTTGAGGACTGTTCTCAAGTTACTTAGCACATTCAGTGAGGGTTATTTATTAGGAGGAGACTTCAATATGGCACCCGGTCCCAGCGTTGACTCTTCAACTGGCAGGTCCAGTTACTCGAAACAAAAATTAAAAAGGTTTGGAGAAATGTTGGGAGAACACCTCTTGGTCGACATCTGGAGGGTGTTGCACTCAAACACAAGAGATTACTCTTTCTATTCACATACATTCCAATCTCACTCAAGGATAGATTTTTTTTAAATAAATCAAAAAGATATAGGTCTGGTTCAGAAATCAGAATATGATATACGCCTGTCATCAGATCACGCACCAATCTTTCTTCTCTTTAAAACCGCTCACAATAGCAGTAAAACTAACAGCTGGGTTCTTATAAATTTTCTTTATTTTGGGAAAGTGTATGAAACATACAGGCGTCAGAGTTAGTTCACTCCAACTGTTACATAAACAAAAAATAAAGTTCGAGTTACACTTCCACAGTTTGATGACATCATAAAATGTCATATAAATCAAAACATTTTATACAGTAGAATAATAAAGTAAAAGGTTGAGTATGTGAAAGGTTAATGGTAGGAGGGGTAGGATAGAAGGGAAGTGAGGGTGTGGAGAAGGAAAGAGGGGGAAGAATAAAAATATGTAAAAGTACCAGTCATTTATGAGAAGCCTAAATATCTAAAGGATCTTAGACATGAACATGTACTAATCATATATCTATGAACCAAGAATAACAATTTAATTTAATGAAAATATATAATTCTAGACCAATCTCAGAGTCCTCATTAACTTTTGAAAGATGGTATATCCATTTACGCCATATATCTTCATATTTATCCACATTGTGTAGAACAGTCCATTTACGTTTTTCAAAGTTCTGTCTTTTATATATTTTCGCTCTCCACTCCGATATAGTGGGTGGATCTTCCTGGAGCCATTTCCTGGGTATGAGTACTTTCGCAGCATTTAGGAAAATATTTGTAAGGGTTGACTTAAATACTGCTTGAGATACATCATATATGTTAAAAAGAACAAGTTTCTCTGAGAGTATAACCTTTGTATCAAGCACTTCGCCTAAAATTTTAGATATTGAATGCCAGAATGGGGTGATTTTCATGCATGTGTACCAGATGTGTGAATAAGCAGGGGCGGACTGAACCCTCAGGGCCCCTGGGCAAAATAAATCAAGGGCCCCCTTAAAGGCCCCACCCATGTTCTGCTGCAAGCCCCACCCTTGTCCCGCCTCCATGCCCCACCTCCAGCCACACCCTATACAATCTTTAATAAGATTTCAAAGTTAAAGCGACACAAAAGGCACCCAGACCACTTCAGCTCATTGATGTGGTCTGGGTACAGTGTCCCTTTTGCAAATCGAGCTGCAATGTTCTAGAGAAACTGCATTGTTTACCTTCCAGCAATAAGTCAGCCTCTAGTTGCTGGCAGCCACCTGAGGGCTTCCTGGAGTAAAACAGACCTCTGGTCTGGTATCTGACGCTGGACGTCCTCACACTCTGCATGATGACCTCCAGGGTCAGATTTTTCCCCATAGGAAAGCATTGATTCAATGCTTTCGTATGGGGTGACCTAATCTCAGCGTCCATTAGTGAGCCTCTGTTAGAAGCAGTGTGGGCATAACTACTGTGAAGGGGGCACATATCTGGGCATAACTACTGTGAAAGGGGAGAGGGCCCTTCACAGTAGTTATTAATCCCTTTCAGCAGTCCCCTCTTCAGTGAATGGAGGACTGCTGAAAGGGGTTAATAACTACTGTGAAGGGCCTAGCCGTCTGGGCAACCCCCCACCCACCTTGTACTTGTTCCACTGATTTGCTACTTGCGGGCTACATGAGCATGAGTTCAGTCACTTCGGTGGGCAATCCCATCCTGCGGCGGGTGATCCCGCGAGACCCGTGACCTACAGCGGCGGGTCTTGCGGGATCACGCGCTGCAGGACGGGATTGCCCACCGAAGTGACTGAACTCATTCCCGCGCAGCCCACAAGTAGCGGAACAATTACAAGAGGGGTGGGGAATAGCCAAATTAAAAAATATTTTGAACCAAAAGGTGTTATGGGGGCTCTGTGGATGGCACTGTTGTGGGGGGGGGGGGGATCTGTGGGTGACACATATATAGCACCTTATGCTATATATGTGTCATCCACAGATCCCCCCATAACAGTGTCCCTGTGAGTGAATGATCCCCAATACAGGGTCTGGGGGCCGGCATCTGGTGTTGTAATGGCAGCGGGGCCCGATGCAGTCACTGTATTCTATTACACCAGGCCCCGCTCACTGTAATACTAATATTCATATGTGAACAACTTGAAATCCTCTGCGATCCTCTCCCTCTGAGCTCTCTGTACTCACAAGCTCAGTAGCAGGCCGGGCGGCAGCGCAACTCACTGACGTCACGTGCCTGCTCCTCCCACTTTATGAATGAAGCAGGCGGAGCCAGTGGCCTGGTTGCTAGGGCTGGTGTCACCCGGTGCGGTAGAAAATGGTGTCACCCCCCCCCAGCAATAATTTTTTAGCCCTATATGGGGCTATGGTGGTGCTGCTGCCATAGGGGGCATCCGTTAGCTCAGCAGACCCCCCCTAGCAGTCAGAGCCTGGTCTCGGGAGGGACACTTCCAGATTATTTTCTGTCCACCACCACAAAACAATGGTGCTTATAGAACAGACTATACAGTGTAGCGGTATACTGTATATTGTGGGGCACAGTGCAGCGGTATACTGTATATTGTGGGGCACAGTGCAGCGGTATACTGTATATTGTGGGGCACAGTGCAGAGGTATACTGTATATTGTGGGGCACAGTGCAGAGGTATACTGTATATTGTGGGGCACAGTGCAGAGGTATACTGTATATTGTGGGGCACAGTGCAGAGGTATACTGTATATTGTGGGGCACAGTGCAGAGGTATACTGTATATTGTGGGGCACAGTGCAGAGGTATACTGTATATTGTGTGGCACAGTGCAGAGGTATACTGTATATTGTGTGGCACAGTGCAGAGGTATACTGTATATTGTGTGGCACAATGCAGAGGTTTACTGTATATTGTGTGGCACAGTGCAGAGGTATACTGTATATTGTGTGGCACAGTGTAGCGGTATACTGTATATTGTGTGGCACAGTGTAGCGGTATACTGTATATTGTGGGGCACAGTGTAGGCTATATGTGTATAACAAACATATTTCATATGAAAACTTACAGTTACTTGGCTTGGCCTTCGGGGATCTCGGACGCCACTTCTACACTTGGTCGGGGGAGCTGATGTTGTGTTTCATCCTAATGAGAAAGATTTCATAATAAGGATTTGGGGAAGGGGCAGAGGGATAGCAGAGCAGGGTGAGGCTGGTGCTGCTACTAGGGGGTCATACCATGGGGAGTAATAAAGCCCACCATAATGCCCCCCCTCCTTTTAATGTGACAGTGCAAAAAATACCCCCTTGTAATGCTCCCAGTTGAGCTAATGTCCCCATAGTGCCTCCATAATGTCCCAGTATAAAATACCCCTATATAGTGCCCCCAGTAAATTCCCCCATAGTGCTCCTCTCCCCCTTCCTGCTAGTGCCCCCCATAATGTACCAGTATAAAATTCCCCATATATAGTGCCCCAGTAGATGCCCTCAGTGATCGGCATCTGATAGGCTGCTGGCCTAGTGTCCCCCATAATGCCCCCCAATAATGTGCCAGTAAGTGTCCCCATAGATGCCCCCCCATCATGTCCCAGTATCATAGTGCCACCCCCCCAATGTGCCAGTATCAAGTGCCTCTCTCCTTCCCACCCCCATGTGCCAGTATCAAGTGCCTCTCTCCTTCCCCCCATGTGCCAGTATCATAGTGCCAACCCCCCCCCATGTGCCAGTATCAAGTGCCTCTCTCCTTCCCCCCATGTGCCAGTATCATAGTGCCCCCCCCCCCCCCCCCATGTGCCAGTATCAGGTGCCCTCGGACCATGGCCGAAGTGCCCGACCGGTCAGTCTGCCCCTGTGAATAAGTGCCTAATTCAGTATGACATCTCCAGCATCTTTCACTGATTGCATTATTTATTCTATGCATAACCAAAGGAGTTTTGTACCATCTCGCATTAATTTTGAATTGCATTTCTTGCATAGCATATGAACTTGAGGTCCCATTCATGGGTTTAGTCATCTGATCCATTTGGCTATCATTTAAACTATGTTGTAGTTCTTTGTTCCATTTTTCAATATATAGAGGGGGTGTGTTAGTATCATTTAGTACTTTGTATAATTTAGACAATATTTGTTGGGGCGTATTGGGTGTATGGAGTAGTGTCGTTATAGTATTGTCAATACAATCCTTAGGCTTAGATCTCCACTGTAAGATATTTTTAAGTAACATGCTATTTTGTTTAAGTGTCAAGTTGTGTAGACCATGGGAATTTTTGATTTCTGAAAATGATAGTACGGTTTCTCCCCTGTAAATGTCTAAGAATCTATTTATTTCCCCCTGTAAATGTCTAAGAATCTATTTATTTTATCACTTTGCAGTGCTTTAAGTATTTCTGTCCAAGTATGTGGAATGAGACTAGTTACTGGAATACTAAGGTTGCCACTTGGTAACAGATTATGTGATCTGTTTATGTTATGCCATTTTCCTAATATTAGTTTCGTAAACACGTTTTTAATTTTTCTTTTTGCATAATTAGACGTTTTCCACAATAGTGAGTAGAAGTTGATGTCAGTGCATTCCTGCTCTACATCAGTCCATTTTTTCCCGGATGTGACTCTACTCCATTCTATGATCCTAGTAAGTACAGAAGCCTTATAATAATTTTCCAGGTCAGGTAGGCCAGTGCCGCCATTTTTCCCTGACCTTGTTAGGGTTTTGTAGTGGATTCTGTTTTGCCTATTTTGCCATATAAATTTTAGGATGTTTTGTTTCATTTGTCTGAAGAAAGACAGAGGTATTTCTATTGGTAATGTTTGGGATAAATATAACATTTTTGGAAGGATAATCATTTTGATTAGATTTATCCTGCCAAAAATTAAAAGCTAGAGGGAATTCCAGTCCTTCAGCAATTTATTAATCTCCTTTAACAATGGCATAAAATTGATATTGTATAAGTCTGTCGACTCTTTACTACAGTGTTCATTTTAGGACATCGTCAAATATCATAGTCAAGTATCAAAATAATGCCAACGTAACACCTGACCCTGACACCTGACCCTGACTCTCACATCTGACTCTCATATCTGAGTTTGACTTATGCTCTTCATAGGTCAGGGTCAAAGTGAGAATGAGTTGAACAAAAATCCCAAGCTTATACAAGGCAAGCTGGTAGCTCAGTGGTAATGCTGTTGCCCCATGTCCAGGCTTTATGAGTTCATAACCCCTTTCAGCCTCTAAAAAATGTTTATATTTTATTATGCCCTAGATAAGAGGCAAATTTAAATGATGTGTGACGCTGATATCAAACGTCCTTCACTAGTCAGTGTCACAAGGGATCTTAGGTTTACTGTGTTTTTTGCTATACTACATCTCATAGATCAAAAAAAAAATCACCAACTTTGGTGTCTAGAGCTAAAGCTCAGTGGTAAGACACTTGCGTGGCATGTAGTGTTCATGGGTTCAAAACCCCTTCCAGGCTTTTTATAAAATTAATATTTTATATTTTATTGAGCTGTAGATCAGAGACAAATTCAAATGGTGTGTGATGTAAGTAGTCCTTTTTTATTTTATTAAGAGTACATGGGCAGCACTATAGTAAAGGGGCCCTGTATACAGAGCTATTTCCTGGATTTTACATATCTACTGTATATATGTGTATTATACACAGTGTGCTATAGCTTCACCACACTGAGATCTGCTCAGAAAGCTGAAATACATATTACTGGCTTATCCACAGACACAATATATGACCATACAGATCGCAGTACTATGTGATAGCTTCTAAGTATAGTAATGTTATAGCTTGGAGGTTACATTAATGGCTTTGCATGTTGAAGTCCCCAGAAAGACAAAAGTTTTTTTCTTTAATAGCATATACATTAATAAATAATATATGTCATTAACCCATAGGATACCAGCGCTGTACATGTATGTCGCTGGAAACACGGTCACAAATCCCAGCGCCATACAGGTACAGCGCTCTGATCGGGCGCCAACAGGAGCTACTCCCGCCCGATCAGCTGCAGGGGTCCGGCAGGCACTAATAGTTGGACCCCTGCTGTATGCACCGGCATCGTAAACACTGATGCCGGCTCATTAACCCTTGCACTGCCGCGGTCAGCGCTGACGGCTGCATGTGCGGGATCCCCGTGGTGCTGTGACGTCAGCCTGCTGTCTAGCCCTGTCAGTCAATGGGGGGAGGGGTGTGGGTGCAGAGCACAGGGGGTGTTCTAGAGCATTGCTCAGAATAGGGTTGCCACCCGTACGGGAATTACCCGAACAGTCCGGGTTTGCAATCCTGTGCCCGGGTACAAGCCTTTCTCAGACCCGGGCACAGGATCAGCTGTGAATGATGGCGGCGGTGGCTGGGCACAGGGAGATGAGCGCTTCCATTGTGGAAGCGCTCATCTCCATAGTCATCTGTATCGCCGTCCTCAGGACATCGATACAGACGGCTGTGCTGCGGCAGGGGAGGGAGAGGCGTCTCCCTCCCCTGTTCCTCGGATAGGCTGCGGGCCTTGTGCAGGCGGCGCAATGACGCCATCACGCCGCCTGTGCCGTACAGCACGGTACACAGGCCGGGAAGAGGCCTGCATCGCATCGTTGGAGGTAAGTAAAAGTTTTTTGTTTTTTTTTAGAGAAGAGAGGCACCTGAAATTGGCACATATGGGGGAAGGGGTGGAAAGAGACACCCTATACTGGCACATATTGGGGAGGAGGAGAAATGAGGCACTTGAAACTGGCACATATGGGGGAAGGGGGGGGGAGAGACACCTTATACTGGCACATATTTGGGGGGGAGAAAAGAGGCACTTGAAATTGGCACATATAAGGGAAGGGGGGAAGAGGCACCTTATACTGGCACATATTGGGGGGAGAAAAGAGGCACTTCTTACTGACACATGGGGGGCATCTATGGGGGGCACTTCTTACTGGCACATTATTTGGGGGCTTCTACTGAGGCCACAAAGAAGGGGTATTTTATATGGGGGGCTCTGCATTGTACTATTATCAGGGGATTGGGGAGCACAGCGGCACAGTATTGGGGGTAGTAGGATGATTTGTCCAGAAGATGGGAGGATGATGGAAAAGTAGTAAACTAAGATTTTTTTTTTGTTGTTGTCAAACTGCAGAGACGAAAAATGGCGACAAAATGGTAGTCTGGTCTGAAGGTCTGAAAGGAGAAGATGAGGAAAGAGAACATCTACATCAAGGGAGATGTCACTGGATGTAAGAGGTATGAGGCGCTGTATTTCTGTAGTGACGGGATCAGGGGCGTAACGATCGTGGTGCGTGAGTGACCAGAGGTGGAGGCGGGACATGGGTGTGGCTGGAGGCGGGACATGGGTGGGGCCTGGAAGGGGGCCCTCCCTCCCTTCTGTTCAGGTTTGGCTTGAAGAAAAAAGGTGGCAACCCTAAACGCCATGCGCAAAACCCGAGCATGGTACAAAGAAGTTGCGGTCTACTTGGTGCAGGTTGCCTTGTACAACTCTTTTGTACTATCCCGGAGCGCTGGCAACACAGAGAAATTCCTTCAGTTCTAGGAGGCAGTCCTCAAGGCCCTGATCTTTTCTGACCGGGAAAGAGCAGGCCGGAGTACCTCGGGAACTGGAGGCGCCAGGATCGTCCCTGGCCAACACTTTCCAGGTGTGGTTCCCCCATACTGGAAAGAAGGGACGGTCCCAAAAAAAAGTGCAGCGTGTGTAACAGGAGGGGGTAACGGAAGGACACCACCACTCAGACACGTGTCCCGATCATCCGGGCCTCTGTATTGACGGTTGCTTCAGGGAGTGCCACACTTCCATGGAGTACTAAATTTATAATCCCCTTCCCCCATTTTAAATTATTTCTCCACAGTCTTCACAGGAATAGCTGCAAAGTGGAGGAGAAGATTCAAAATCTCCTTTTATTACACTAACATGTTCTTGTAGCCCCTTTTATTTCGTTTTTACAAGGGGTAATAGGAGAAAAAGCGCCCCAAAATTCGCAGTCCATAAGAGGTTCTGTCACCAGAATCAACCCTATTAGACCATACATACTGCCTGGTAGGGCTCATTATGCTGATTATGTATGATAAATAGCTGCAGAGATTCATATGCAAATAAACAATTCGAGCACTCAGAGGCGGGGCTGAATATTCTGAGCAATGCTCTATAACACCCCCTGTGCTCTGCACCCACACCCCTCCCCCCATTGACTGACAGGGCTAGACAGCAGGCTGACATCACAGCACCACGGGGATACCGCACATGCAGCCGTCAGCGCTAACCGTGGCAGTGCAAGGGTTAATGAGCCGGCATCAGTGTTTTCACCGATGCCGATGCATACAGCAGGGGTCCAACTATTAGTGCCTGCCGGACCCCTGCAGCTGATCGGGCGGGAGTAGCTCCTGTTGGCGCCCGATCAGAGCGCTGTACCTGTATGGCGCTGGGATTTGTGACCGTGTTTCCAGCGACATACATGTACAGCGCTGGTATCCTATGGGTTAATTACATATTATTTATTATAGTATATGCTATTAAAGAAAAAAACATATGTCTTTCTGGAGACTTCAACATACAAAGCCATTAATGTAACCTCCAAACTATAACATTACTATACTTAGAAGCTAGACAATTCAATTATCCGCAGCACTCGCTGGTAAATGATGAAAATAGTGGTGATTTATTCACTCAAGCAGCCAGTATACAGCGACGTTTCGACCTCAGTTGGTCTTTAAAGACCAACTGAGGTCGAAACGTCGCTGTATACTGGCTGCTTGAGTGACTAAATCACCACTATTTTCATCATTTACCGGCGAGTGCTGCAGATTATTGAATTGTCTGGATGAGTTGGGACCCCCAGCCAGGATCCCATCTGCGCGCACCATTCGGCTTGTAAGCCATTTTCTGGTCAGTACCCAAATGAGTGGGATGAGTAGTGCTGCCAACCCCTGAATTTTCTATACTTAGAAGCTATCACATAGTACTATGATCATATATTGTGTCTGTGGATAAGCCAGTAATATGTATTTCAGCTTTCTGAGCAGATCTCAGTGTGGTGAAGCTATAGCACACTGTGTGTATAATACACATATCTACTGTATATATGTAAAATCCAGGATACAGCTCTGTATACAGGGCCACTTTACTATAGTGCTGCCCATGTACTCTTAATAAAATAAAAAGGGACTACTTACATCACACACCACTTGAATTTGTCTCTGATCTAGAGCTCAATAAAATATAAAATATTAATTTTATTAAAAGCCTGGAAGGGGTTTTGAATAGGGATGAGCGAACCCGAACTGTATAGTTCGGGTTCGTACCGAATTTTGGGGTGTCCGTGACACGGACCCGAACATTTTCGTAAAAGTCCGGGTTCGGTGTTCGGCGCTTTCTTGGCGCTTTTTGAAAGGCTGCAAAGCAGCCAATCAACAAGCATCATACTACTTGCCCCAAGAGGCCATCACAGCCTTGCCTACTATTGGCATGGCTGTGATTGGCCAGTGCAGCATGTGACCCAGCCTCTATATAAGCTTGGGTCACGTAGCGCTGCACGTCACTCTGCTGATACAAGTGTAGGGAGAGGTTGCAGCTGCGACGTTAGGGCGAGATTAGGCAGTGATTAACTCCTCCAAAAGACTTCATTCAGTGATCGATCTACAGCTGTGGATCATTAAACTGCTGCTATTCAATTGCTCAGTGTTTTTAGGGTGCCCAGAGCGTTTTTCAGTCACTTTTTTCTGGGGTGATCGGCGGCCATTTTGTGGCTTGCTTGTGCGCCAGCACAAGCTGCCACCAAGTACATTTAACCATCAATAGTGTGGTTATTTTTTGCTATTCTACATCAGGGTCAAGCTTTCATCAAGTGCATTTAACCATCAATAGTGTGGTTATTTTTTGGCCATATACTACATCAGGGGCAAGTTGAGCCTGTCACCCAGCGCCTAAAAAATAAGCCTCACATTTATATTAATCCAAATCTGTCATTACTGCTTTAGCTGGTCAAGTTATTTAGTGTCCGTCAAAGCACAGTTTTTGTTCTGGGTTGAAATACAATTCCCAAATTTTCAATTCTCAAAATTAGTGGTTTCTGCTGTATCAGGCCTACTTTAAATCTATCCCTAAAAGGGTAGATTAGATTCAAGGTGCTGATAGGGTCATTCTCAAGAACTTCACACACACGCTACAGTGCAGATCCAAGTCTAATTCTGTCCATAAACGTATACCTGTCACCCAGCGCCTAAATAATAGGCCTCAAATTTATATTCAGCTAAATCTGTCATTACTGGTGTGCCTGTATTAGTGTAATACGGTACCTAAATAGATAGCCAGATAGTGTTAGGTGTCTGTAAAAAAAAGGCCTGAATTTTAATTCAATACATTGGCTCGAATAATATTTTTCTTATTGTGGTGAACGGTAACAATGAGGAAAACATCTAGTAAGGGACGCGGACATGGTCGTGGTGGTGTTAGTGGACCCTCTGGTGCTGGGAGAGGACGTGGCCGTTCTGCCACAGCCACACGTCCTAGTGTACCAACTACCTCAGGTCCCAGTAGCCGCCAGAATTTACAGGGATATTTGGTGGGGCCCAATGCCGTTCTAAGGATGGTAAGGCCTGAGCAGGTACAGGCATTAGTCAATTGGGTGGCCAACAGTGCATCCAGCACGTCTTCTGCAGAAAGCGCACAGATGGCGCATGAAAACCAAGCCCATCAGTCTGTCACATCACCCCCATGCATATCAGGGAAACTTTCTGAGCCTGAAGTTATGCAGCAGTCTCTTATGCTGTTTGAAGACTCTGCTGGCAGGGTTTCCCAAGGGCATCCACCTAGCCCTTCCCCAGGGGTGGAAGAGATATAAGTGGTTGTGCGTTAGTGCACAACCACTTATTTTTCCTGATGATGAGGACATGGGAATACCACCTCAGCACGTCTCTGATGATGACGAAACACAGGTGCCAACTGCTGCGTCTTTCTGCAGTGTGCAGACTGAACAGGAGGTCAGGGATCAAGACTGGGTGGAAGACAATTCAGGGGACGATGAGGTCCTAGACCCCACATGGAATGAAGGTCGTGCCACTGACTTTCACAGTTCGGAGGAAGAGGCAGTGGTGAGACCGAGCCAACAGCGTAGCAAAAGACAAAGAGGAAGCAGTGGGCAAAAGCAGAACACCCGCCGCCAAGAGACTCCGCCTGCTACTGACCGCCGTCATCTGGGACCGAGCACCCCAAAGGCAGCTTCAAGGAGTTCCCTGGCATGGCACTTCTTCAAACAATGTGCTGACGACAAGACCCGAGTGGTTTGCACGCTGTGCCATCAGAACCTGAAGCGAGGCATTAACGTTCTGAACCTTAGCACAACCTGCATGACCAGGCACCTGCATGCAAAGCATGAACTGCAGTGGAGTAAACACCTTAAAAACAAGGAAGTCACTCAGGCTCCCCCTGCTACCTCTTCTGCTGCTGCCGCCTCGGCCTCTTCTGCTGCCGCCGCCTCGGCCTCTTCCTCCGCCTCTGGAGGAACGTTGGCACCTGCCGCCCAGCAAACATGGGATGTACCACCAACACCACCACCTGCGTCACCAAGCATCTCAACCATGTCACACGGCAGCGTTCAGCTCTCCATCTCACAAACATTTGAGAGAAAGCGTAAATTCCCACCTAGCCACCCTCGATCCCTGGCCCTGAATGCCAGCATTTCTAAACTACTGGCCTATGAAATGCTGTCATTTAGGCTGGTGGACACAGACAGCTTCAAACAGCTCATGTCGCTTGCTGTCCCACAGTATGTTGTTCCCAGCCGGCACTACTTCTCCAAGAGAGCCGTGCCTTCCCTACACAACCAAGTATCCGATAAAATCAAGTGTGCACTGCGCGACGCCATCTGTGGCAAGGTCCACCTAACCACAGATACGTGGACCAGTAAGCACGGCCAGGGACGCTATATCTCCCTAACTGCACATTGGGTAAATGTAGTGGCGGCTGGGCCCCAGGCGGAGAGCCGTTTGGCGCACGTCCTTCCGCCGCCAAGGATCGCAGGGCAACATTCTTTTCCTCCTGTCTCCTCCTCCTCCTACTCAGCTTCCTCCTCCTCTTCTTCCACCTGCTCATCCAGTCAGCCACACACCTTCACCACCAACTTCAGCACAGCCCGGGGTAAACGTCAGCAGGCCGTTCTGAAACTCATATGTTTGAAAGACAGGCCCCTTACCGCACAGGAGTTGTGGGGGGGGGGGTATAGAACAACAGACCGACGAGTGGTTGCTGCCGGTGAGCCTCAAGCCCGGCCTGGTGGTGTGCGATAATGGGCGAAATCTCGTTGCAGCTCTGGGACTAGCCGGTTTGACGCACATCCCTTGCCTGGCGCATGTGCTGAATTTGGTGGTGCAGAAGTTCATTCACAACTACCCCGACATGTCAGAGCTGCTGCATAAAGTGCGGGCCGTCTGTTCGCGCCTCCGGCGTTCACATCCTGCCGCTGCTCGCCTGTCTGCGCTACAGCGTAACTTCGGCCTTCCCGCTCACCGCCTCATATGCGACGTGCCCACCAGGTGGAACTCCACCTTGCACATGCTGAACAGACTGTGCGAGCAGCAGCAGGCCATAGTGGAGTTTCAGCTGCAGCACGCACGGGTCAGTCGCACTGTGGAACAGCACCACTTCACCACCAATGACTGGGCCTCCATGCGAGACCTGTGTGCCCTGTTGCGCTGTTTCGAGTACTCCACCAACATGGCCAGTGGCGATGACGCCGTTATCAGCGTTACAATACCACTTCTATGTCTCCTTGAGAAAACACTTAGGGCGATGATGGAAGAGGAGGTGGCCCAGGAGGAGGAGGAAGAGGGGTCATTTTTAGCACTTTCAGGCCAGTCTCTTCAAAGTGACTCAGAGGGAGGTTTTTTGCAACAGCAGAGGCCAGGTATAAATGTGGCCAGACAGGGCCCACTACTGGAGGACAAGGAGGACGAGGATGAGGAGGAGGTGGAGGAGGATGAGGATGAAGCAGGTTCACAGCGGGCTGGCACCCAACGCAGCTCGGGCCCATCACTGGTGCGTGGCTGGGGGGAAACGCAGGACGATGACGATACGCCTCCCACAGAGGACAGCTTGTCCTTACCTCTGGGCAGCCTGGCACACATGAGCGACTACATGCTGCAGTGCCTGCGCAACGACAGCAGAGTTGCCCACATTTTAACGTGTGCGGACTACTGGGTTGTACCCTGCTGGATCCACGGTACAAAGACAATGTGCCCACCTTACTTCATGCACTGGAGCGTGATAGTAAGATGCGCGAGTACAAGCGCACGTTGGTAGACGCGCTACTGAGAGCATTCCCAAATGTCACAGGGGAACAAGTAGAAGCCCAAGGCGAAGGCAGAGGAGGAGCAAGAGGTCGCCAACGCAGCTGTGTCACGGCCAGCTCCTCTGAGGGCAGGGTTAGCATGGCAGAGATGTGGAAAAGTTTTGTCACCACGCCACAGCTAACTGCACCACCACCTGATACGGAACGTGTTAGCAGGAGGCAACATTTCAATAACATGGTGGAACAGTACCTGTGCACACCCCTCCACGTACTGACTGATGGTTCGGCCCCATTCAACTTCTGGGTCTCCAAATTGTCCACGTGGCCAGAGTTAGCCTTTTATGCCTTGGAGGTGCTGGCCTGCCCGGCGGCCAGCGTTTTGTCTGAACGTGTATTCAGCACGGCAGGGGGCGTCATTACAGACAAACGCAGCCGCCTGTCTACAGCCAATGTGGACAAGCTGACGTTCATAAAAATTAACCAGGCATGGATCCCACAGGACCTGTCCATCCCTTGTGCAGATTAGACATTAACTACCTCCCCTTAACAATATATTATTGTACTCCAGGGCACTTCCTCATTCAATCCTATTTTTATTTTCATTTTACCATTATATTGCGGGGCAACCCAAAGTTGAATGAACCTCTCCTCTGTCTGGGTGCCGGGGCCTAAATGTGTGACAGTGGCCTGTTACAGTGGTGGGTGACGTGAAGCCTGATTCTCTGCTATGACATGAAGACTGATTCTCTGCTGATATGAAGCCAGATTCTCTGTTACGGGACCTCTCTCCAATTGATATTGGTTAATTTTTATTTATTTTATTTTTATTTTTATTCATTTCCCTATCCACATTTGTTTGCAGGGGATTTACCAACATGTTGCTGCCTTTTGCAGCCCTCTAGCTCTTTCCTGGGCTGTTTTACAGCCTTTTTAGTGCCGAAAAGTTCGGGTCCCCATTGACTTCAATGGGGTTCGGGTTCGGGACGAAGTTCGGGTTGGGTTCGGATCCCGAACCCGAACATTTCCGGGAAGTTCGGCCGAACTTCTCGAACCCGAACATCCAGGTGTTCGCTCAACTCTAGATTTAATGTATTTTTTAAGATTTAAGATGTCTTCTTGATTTTGGTCCTGGTCTTCTTCATCACTATCTGACCCTAATGGTATGGCTTGAGAAGGTAAAAATTTACCTTTAGGTCTCAGGTTGCGTTTTTGCGTATAGGGGAGGAAAAAGTGCGTCTTATACGGCGAAAAATACGGTACCTAAAGAAGATATTACATCTTCTTTAGGTACCGTATTTTTCGCCGTATAAGACGCACTTTTTCCCCCCCAAAAGTGGGGGGAAAATAGCAGTGCGTCTTATACGGCGAATGCTGCTGATTTTGCTGAGTTTTCAATGATACACCCGCCGCAATGCCGTGCGGCGGGTGTATCAGCTGTGAGGGAGGCGGGACTGGGGGCCGGCATCTGCTTTTATAATGACAGCGGGGCCCGTGCAGTGACTGTATTCTACTACACGGGCCCCGCTCACTGTACAGGGAGTGCAGAATTATTAGGCAAGTTGTATTTTTGAGGATTAATTTTATTATTGAACAACAACCATGTTCTCAATGAACCCAAAAAACTCATTAATATCAAAGCTGAATATTTTTGGAAGTAGTTTTTAGTTTGTTTTTAGTTTTAGCTATTTTAGGGGGATATCTGTGTGTGCAGGTGACTATTACTGTGCATAATTATTAGGCAACTTAACAAAAAACAAATATATACCCATTTCAATTATTTATTTTTACCAGTGAAACCAATATAACATCTCAACATTCACAAATATACATTTCTGACATTCAAAAACAAAACAAAAACAAAATCAGTGACCAATATAGCCACCTTTCTTTGCAAGGACACTCAAAAGCCTGCCATCCATGGATTCTGTCAGTGTTTTGATCTGTTCACCATCAACATTGCGTGCAGCAGCAACCACAGCCTCCCAGACACTGTTCAGAGAGGTGTACTGTTTTCCCTCCTTGTAAATCTCACATTTGATGATGGACCACAGGTTCTCAATGGGGTTCAGATCAGGTGAACAAGGAGGCCATGTCATTAGATTTTCTTCTTTTATACCCTTTCTTGCCAGCCACGCTGTGGAGTACTTGGACGCGTGTGATGGAGCATTGTCCTGCATGAAAATCATGTTTTTCTTGAAGGATGCAGACTTCTTCCTGTACCACTGCTTGAAGAAGGTGTCTTCCAGAAACTGGCAGTAGGACTGGGAGTTGAGCTTGACTCCATCCTCAACCCGAAAAGGCCCCACAAGCTCATCTTTGATGATACCAGCCCAAACCAGTACTCCACCTTGCTGGCATCTGAGTCGGACTGGAGCTCTCTGCCCTTTACCAATCCAGCCACGGGCCCATCCATCTGGCCCATCAAGACTCACTCTCATTTCATCAGTCCATAAAACCTTGGAAAAATCAGTCTTGAGATATTTCTTGGCCCAGTCTTGACGTTTCAGCTTGTGTGTCTTGTTCAGTGGTGGTCGTCTTTCAGCCTTTCTTACCTTGGCCATGTCTCTGAGTATTGCACACCTTGTGCTTTTGGGCACTCCAGTGATGTTGCAGCTCTGAAATATGGCCCAACTGGTGGCAAGTGGCATCTTGGCAGCTGCACGCTTGACTTTTCTCAGTTCATGGGCAGTTATTTTGCGCCTTGGTTTTTCCACACGCTTCTTGCGACCCTGTTGACTATTTTGAATGAAACGCTTGATTGTTCGATGATCACGCTTCAGAAGCTTTGCAATTTTAAGAGTGCTGCATCCCTCTGCAAGATATCTCACTATTTTTGACTTTTCTGAGCCTGTCAAGTCCTTCTTTTGACCCATTTTGCCAAAGGAAAGGAAGTTGCCTAATAATTATGCACACCTAATATAGGGTGTTGATGTCATTAGACCACACCCCTTCTCATTACAGAGATGCACATCACCTAATATGCTTAATTGGTAGTAGGCTTTCGAGCCTATACAGCTTGGAGTAAGACAACATGCATAAAGAGGATGATGTGGTCAAAATACTCACTTGCCTAATAATTCTGCACGCAGTGTATAATCCTATGTCTAATAGTTAATTGTATGTAATCACATTAGGAGTGCTGTGTATTACCGGTACTTACAACTACAAGCGCTCGCCTGCTCGGTAGGTAGCAGAGAGGAGCGAGGAGGCAGGCCGGGAGGACGGACGCTGGCAGTGTGAGTCATACGTCATGCGCCGCCCACTTTATGAATGAAGCAGGCGGCGTGGGCGCATGACGTATGACTCACACTGCCAGCGTCCGTCCTCCCGGCCTGCCTCCTCCCTCCTCCCTCCTCTCTGCTACCTACCGAGCAGAGAAGGGGTGTGGTCTAATGACATCAACACCCTATATTAGGTGTGCATAATTATTAGGTGTAGGTGCAGCTTCTTAGAGAGTTCAGGGTAGCTTATTGCTGTGGTCAGTATATGCATTTATTTAATCATGCTAAAGGCAGGAATAGGATTGCACAAGGAGTCAGCAAAAAGGGTGATGAGTCTCTGTGTCTTTAATATAAATCAGTACCTCTGGTATCAAATCTTCCCCAGTATGTCAGGGAGCCAAAATGTAGCTGCTGCTCTGCAGGTAGCTTATAATAGAGTCACTTGCAGATCAGTCAGGGGGATATATGTGGCGTTTAATCCTCCAAAGACTTGTAAGTAGTGTTTTTATAGTATCGATCGTCTGATCTATGAAGACGTCTTTTCTACAAACCTTTATTAATGCCTGCCGGCACACAGGGTCTAGCTGTTTCACTGGACAGAGTTCCGATCGCAGGAGCGCTCAGCAATGCTCACAGTAGGTCACCGGAGCAAGTAAGAACCCCACTTTAGTGCCCTCCACTGTGGACTGTCCGAAGTCTTTGTCGGCGCTTGTGTCCGTTTCCACAGGGAGCCAGTAGCTACAGGTGCAGTGAGACGGCTCTGCTCTTGTTAGCCGGCTGCAGCTCTGGCCGGAACTACTTTCACCGGCAATGATAGAAGTTTGGCTCCCGCAGTATTTAAACACTGACTTCTGTGGCCCAATGGTATTTTAATAAAGGCCATGAAATGTTATAAATCAACTTACGGAGCAGGAGCTCCTCCAGCCTGCGTCTGTTCAGCTCCACAGTTGGCTCCGCCCCCCCTAACAGCTGGGTTCTTAACGAAAGTTTACTAAATGAAAGCAACACAAAGATTGTTTCCTCTGAGTTAGAACATTTCTTCAGAGAAAACAAGACGGAAGGTATTAATAATCCGGTAATCTGGGAAACCCATAAGGCGGTAGTGAGAGGACTGCTGATGAAGATTGGGGCTAAAGAGAATTGCGCTTGCTTGTAGTTGTAACTACCGGTAATACACAGCGCTCCTATTGTGATTACATACAATTAACTATTAGACATAGGATTATACAGTGAGCGGGGCCCGTGTAGTAGAATACAGTCACTGCACGGGCCCCGCTGTCATTATAAAAGCAGATGCCGGCCCCCAGCGTGTAATGAGGGTCATTCACTACAGGGACACTTATGGAGGGGATCTGTGGATGACACATAGCATAAGATGCTATATATGTGTCATCCACAGATCCCCCCCATAACTGTCATACACAGATCCTCATAACAGTGCCATCCAGAGACCCCAACAAGAGCCACACACTCTATTATAAGTGTCACCCACAGATCCCCCATAAGTGTCACCCACAGATCCCCCATAAGTGTCACCCACAGATCCCCCATAAGTGTCACCCACAGATCCCCCATAACAGTGCGTCACCCACAGATCCCCCATAACAGTGCGTCACCCACAGATCCCCATAACAGTGCGCCATCCACAGATCCCCCATAACAGTGCCATCCACAGACCACAATTAGTTCAAAACCCACCAAAAGCACACCTTTTGGTTCAAAATATTTTTTTTCTTATTTTCCTCCTCAAAAACCTAGGTGCGTCTTATGGGCTGGTGCGTCTCATAGGGCGAAAAATACGGTAACTTGACGTCTGATGTTCTTTTTGGTGTTTTACTAGATCTATTTTCTTCTAGTTGATTTTTAACTTTCTTCATGCCTTGTATTGTAAATGTAATGAAGAAATAGTTTTAGCTATCACAGGTGCGCTTTTTAGAAGAGGGAAAAAGAGACAGCGGATTGATACAATTCACTGTCTGGAAGAAGCTTTTCTCATTTTAGATCAGTGGAAATACATATTCTCCGTCATAGTACAGACTTCCTTATTTGATCTTACATCTTGTTGCGTTGACCGCAATGTATAGGCTGGTTGATTTATGAAGATTTCAGTTACACGGTTAATAAATCCAGTCAAGACCTTTAATTGGTTATAGCTGAGTACACAAGTTAGACCGTGATCTGTGTTGCGGTGTTTATAACACAGTAATTAGAAGGAGAAATCCCCCTGTTTTGCTGCTGTGACGCTATAGGTGTAGGTGCAGCTTCTTAGAGAGTTCAGGGTAGCTTATTGCTGTGGTCAGTATATGCATTTATTTAATCATGCTAAAGGCAGGAATAGGATTGCACAAGGAGTCAGCAAAAAGGGTGATGAGTCTCTGTGTCTTTAATATAAATCAGTACCTCTGGTATCAAATCTTCCCCAGTATGTCAGGGAGCCAAAATGTAGCTGCTGCTCCTGCAGGTAGCTTATAATAGAGTCACTTGCAGATCAGTCAGGGGGATATATGTGGCGTTTAATCCTCCAAAGACTTGTAAGTAGTGTTTTTATAGTATCGATCGTCTGATCTATGAAGACGTCTTTTCTACAATCCTTTATTAATGCCTGCCGGCACACAGGGTCTAGCTGTTTCACTGGACAGAGTTCCGATCGCAGGAGCGCTCAGCAATGCTCACAGTAGGTCACCGGAGCAAGTAAGAACCCCACTTTAGTGCCCTCCACTGTGGACTGTCCCAGTCTTTGTCGGCGCTTGTGTCCGTTTCCACAGGGAGCCAGTAGCTACAGGTGCAGTGAGACGGCTCTGCTCTTGTTAGCCGGCTGCAGCTCTGGCCGGAACTACTTTCACCGGCAATGATAGAAGTTTGGCTCCCGCAGTATTTAAACACTGACCTCTGTGGCCCAATGGTATTTTAATAAAGGCCATGAAATGTTATAAATCAACTTACGGAGCAGGAGCTCCTCCAGCCTGCGTCTGTTCAGCTCCACAGTTGGCTCCGCCCCCCCCTAACAGCTGGGTTCTTAACGAAAGTTTACTAAATGAAAGCAACACAAAGATTGTTTCCTCTGAGTTAGAACATTTCTTCAGAGAAAACAAGACGGAAGGTATTAATAATCCGGTAATCTGGGAAACCCATAAGGCGGTAGTGAGAGGACTGCTGATGAAGATTGGGGCTAAAGAGAAGAAAGATAGAGAGAAACAAGTAGATACACTATTTAAACAAATTAGGTCCCTGGAGAAAACTTATAAAACCTCCCCAGACAAAAAAATTGAATCAAACTTGCGGAACTCAGAACAAATGTAAAAACTATTTTGGAACATTCTTTTCAGAGATACATCTACATGGCCAAATATAGACACTATCTCTACGCGAATAAGTGTGGTAAAGAGCTTGCCAGGCTTGTGAAAAAAGAGAGAGTCAAAAATAATTTTAACAAGATTAAAAATAGCTCTAACTTAACTATACAAGATTCCAGCAAGATCGCTTCTGTTTTTAGGGAATATTATGAGAAATTATATAATTTACACTCTACAGAGCCACCGGATGATAGGGAAAAAAAATCATATCAATGTCAAAAAATATTTAGGAGAGATTACAATCCCTAGTCTGACCTCGGCCCAACAAAAAGCACTAGACGCTCCATTTTCAACAGATGAGGTCCTAAAGGTCATGAAAGGTCTTAACCCCATAGGGACACAGCCTTATTTCACCTTAAGGACCAGGCCATTTTTTGCAAATGTGACCAGTGTCACTTTAAGTGGTGATAACTTTAAAACGCTTTGAATTATCCAGGCCGTTCTGAGATAGTTTTTTCGTCACATATTGTACTTCACGACACTTGAAAAATAAAGTGAAAATTATAATTTTTTTTTGCATAAAAAAAAAAACCTCATTTACCAAAAATTTTGAAAAATTAGCAAATTTCAAAGTTTGTTTCTCTACTTCTGTATTACATAGTAATACCCCCAAAAATTGTGATGACTTTACATTCCCCATATGTCTATTCCCCATATGTTTGAATTATTTTGGGAATGATATTTTATTTTTTGGGGATGTTACAAGGCTTAGAAGTTTAGAAGCAAATCTTGAAATTTTTCAGAAATCCAATTTTGAGGGACCACTACAGGTCTGAAGTCACTTTACAAGGCTTACATAATAGAAACCACCCAAAAATGACCCCATTCTATAAACTACACCCCTCAAGGTATTCAAAACTTATTTTACAAACTTCGTTAACCCTTTAGGTGTTGCACAAGAGTTATTGGCAAATGGGGATGAAATTTGAAAATTTCATTTTTTTGCCTAATTTTCCATTTTAACCCATTTTTTCCACTAACAAAGCAAGGGTTAACAGCCAAACAAGACTGTATATTTATTGCCCTGACTCTGCCGTTTACAGAAACACCCCATATGTGGCCGAAAACTACTGTACGGCCACACAGCGGGGCGTAGAGTGAAAGGTGCCGTTTGGTTTTTGGAAGACAGATTTTGCTGGACTGGTTTATTTACACAATGTCCCATTTGAAGCCCCCCTGATGCACCCCTAGAGTAGAAACTCCATAAAAGTGACCCCATCTAAGAAACTACACCCCTCAAGGTATTCAAAACTGATTTTACAAACTTTGTTAACCCTTTTTTGGCAGATTTTCCATTTTAATATTTTTTTTCCAGTTACAAAGCAAGGGTTAACAGCCAAACAAAACTCATTATTTATGGCCCTGATTCTGTAGTTTACAGAAACACCCCATATGTGGTCGTAAACTGCTGTACGGGCACACGGTAGGGCGCAGAAGGAAAGGAATGCCATACGGTTTTTGGAAGGCAGATTTTGCTGGACTGTTTTTTTTGACACAATGTCCCATTTGAAGCCCCCCTGATGCCCCCCTAGAGTAGAAACTCCAAAAAAGTGACCCCATTTTAGAAACTACGGGATAGGGTGGCAGTTTTGTTGGTACTAGTTTAGGGTACATATGATTTTTGGTTGCTCTATATTACACTTTTTGTGAGGCAAGGTAACAATAAATAGCTTTTTTGGCACCGTTTTTTTTTTGTTATTTACAACATTCATCTGACAGGTTATATCATGTGGTAATTTTATATAGCAGGTTGTCACGGACGCGGAGATACCCAATATGTATGCTTTTTTTTTATTTATGTAAGTTTTACACAATGATTTCATTTTGTAAACAAAAAAAATGTTTTAGTGTCTCCATAGTCTAAGAGCCATAGTTTTTTCAGTTTTTTGGCGATTATCTTAAGTAGGGTCTCATTTTTTGCGGGATGAGATGACGGTTTGATTGGCACTATTTTGGGGTGCATATGACTTTTTGATCGCTTGCTATTACACTTTTTGTGACGCAAGATGACAAAAAATGGCTTTTTTTAACACAGTTTTAATTTTTATTTTTTTACGGTGGTCACCTGAGGGGTTAGATCATGTGATATTTTTATAGAGCCAGTCGATACGGACGCGGCGATACCTAATATGTATACTTTTTTAAATTTATGTAAGTTTTACACAATGATTTCATTTTTGAAACAAAAAAAAAAATCATGTTTTAGTGTTTCCACAGTCTAAGAGCCATAGTTTTCAGTTTTGGGGCGATTATCTTGGGTAGGGTATGATTTTTGCGGGATGAGATGACGGTTTGATTGTTACAATTTTGGCGTACATGCGACTTTTTTGATCACTTTTATTACCTTTTTTTGGGAAGTAAGGTGGGCAAAATTTCAATTTTATCATAGTTATTTTTTTTTTATGGCGTTCACCGTTCGGGTAAAGTAACATGACCGTTTTATAGATCAGGTCGTTACGGATGCAGCGATATCAAACATGTGTAGGGAATTTTATTTTTTTCATTTTTAATCAGTGATAAATGTGTTTTTTGATTTTTACTTTTTTTCACTTTTTTTCACTTTTTCTTTACCCAGACCCACTTGGTTCTTGAAGATCCAGTGGGTCTGATGTCTGTATAATACAGTACAATACACTATATAGGGTATTGTACTGTATTTTACTTACACTTTGTCTGAACAGATCTATGCCTTCAGCACAGATCTGTTCAGCACCATGGACAGCAGGATGCCTGAGAAGGCGTCCTGTTGCCATGGGAACCTTCCCCGTCTGCTCAGTTGTGGCCACAACTGCGCAGACGGGGAAGGGTAAGGACGGGACTGTCTTCCTCTCCCATCGGGGGGCTGCATGTTACTACAAAAAATGTAAAGATATTTTGGCCCCACACTTAGTAGAATATTTCAATTCAGTGGGAAGGGCAGATTCACTGAGAGAGGAATCTCTTCTGGCCCATATTACAATATTGCCTAAGGAAGGAAAAGATCTGACTGACTTCTCAAGTTATAGACCAATCTCGCTGCTAAATGTTGATCTGAAATTGTACGCGGCCTTATTGGCGGGTAGGATTGGTCCTTTGGTGGGTTCTCTCGTCGGAGGTGACCAGGTGGGTTTTATACCTGGCCGAGAGGCTAAAGACAACACAACAAAAAAGTGTTACACCTAATGCAATTTGCTAAAATAAAACATATCCCAACAGTACTGGACGCCTCCGACGCAGAGAAGGCGACCAGTACTGAATTGGATTTATCTTAGAGATGTGCTTTTTAAATTTGGATTCCCAGAAAGCTTTACTAATAAAGTTATGGCCCTAAATACGGTTCCTAGTGTGAGAATTAAGGTGAATGGGGTCTTGTCGGACCCTTTCTTTATCAGAAACGGGACGAGGCAAGGCTGCCCTCTATCCCCGCTTTTATTCATTCTTTCTTTGGAACCATTCCTTACCAAAATTAGAACAAATAGACACATAAGTGGCTTTAATACAGGCTCGGAGGAGCACAAAATAGCAGCATATGCGGACGACACTTTATTTATAGTGGCAAACCCGAAATCTTCCTTACCAATTCTGATTGATGAGTTTTCACGCTTCCATGAAGTTTCAGATTTCAAAATTAATCTTTCTAAATCCGAAATTTATAACATCAATGTCAAGTCCAATACCTGGGAGGAGATCATTTCACTGAGTGTCTTAAAACCTGCTCTAAATGCTTTCAAGTATTTGGGAGTTAATTTGTGCCATAACATGAAAGAATTGTACAAATTAAACTTCCCTAAAGTACTTAAGCTGATTGAGGAGCAATTGAAGGAATGGGGGGGATCTTTGTCTATCTTGGATGGGTAGAATTAACATTATAAAAATGATCATAGTTCCCAGAATCCTATATCTAATTCAAACGTTGCCCATTAATATTCCCAAAGAATTCTTCAACAAATATAGGAGAATGGTCTCGAAGTTTATTTGGAAAGGTAAAGCATGCAGATTGTCATATGAGCTGCTTACTAGATCTAGAAAGAAACGATACAAAACAGTCGGCACTCCTCTCGTGTGTCGTGGTGCTCGCGTCCAGGGTATGAAACAACCCGCTTTAATATTCAAAGAAAGACCGGCACTTCACTCCTTGTTGAATGACCAGCACTTCACTCCAAGCGACACGTGTTTCGGCTCAAATACGAGCCTTTGTCAAGCATAATGAACATGGTTGCAAGTACATTTAAATAGTGCGCCATCGCCGGCATCCAGACGTGTTGACTTCACGTTACCATGGTAACTTGTATATACAAAACATAAAGTTACAACTGAAGACATGGTCCATAAAGCATTATAATGCATGATCACAATGCTAATGGATGTTTTGTAGCTATCTGCATAAAGAAAAAGGAGAGAAATCAAAAAGACAGAATCCATTCAAGCCGAAAAAAATATAATAATTACCCTGAGATGTATTTATCTCGTACAGGCTACACTTGGTTCAAGGAGTTTCACATCTTGTCATTTTTTCTGTGACTAAATGGATATGAATATAAAAATGAAACATGATAATGTATATACAAATGAACAAAAAAGAGAAAAATAAAATAAAAAATTGATCATCATCAATTATTCACAAAAAGTGAGAGAGTATTTACATTATCGAGAGTATGAATTGGGCGCATTTTTGTGAATAATTGATGATGTTCAATTTTTTATTTTATTTTTCTCTTTTTTGTTCATTTGTATTTACATTATCATGTTTCATTTTTATATTCATATCCATATCCATTTAGTCACAGAAAAAATGACAAGATGTGAAACTCCTTGAACCAAGTGTAGCCTGTATGAGATAAATACATCTCAGGATAATATATTTTTTTCGGCTTGAATGGATTTTGTCTGTTTGTATCACACGCTAGCTGGCTTACCTTTTTGATTTCTCTCCTTTTTCTTTATGCAGATAGCTACAAAACATCCATTAGCATTGTGATCATGCATCTTCAGTTGTAACTTTACCCGCGCAGCCCACAAGTAGCGGAACAAATACAAGAGGGGTGGGGAATAGCCAAATTAAAAAAATATTTTGAACCAAAAGGTGTGCTTTTGGTGGGTTTTGAACTAATGGTGGTCTGTGGATGGCACTGTTATGGGGGCTCTGTGGATGGCACTGTTATGGGGGCTCTGTGGATGGCACTGTTGTGGGGGCTCTGTGGATGGCACTGTTGTGGGGGCTCTGTGGATGGCACTGTTGTGGGGGCTCTGTGGATGGCACTGTTGTGGGGGCTCTGTGGATGGCACTGTTGGGGGGGCTTTGTGGATGGCACTGTTGTGGGGGCTCTGTGGATGGCACTGTGTTTGACACATATATAGCATAAGGTGCTATATATGTGTCATCCACAGATACCCCCATAACCGTGTCCTGTGAGTGAATGACCCCCAATACAGGGTCTGGGGGCTGGCATCTGGTGTTGTAATGGCACCGGGCCCCGCTGCCATTACATCGCACCGGGCCCCGCTCACTGTAATACTACTTTTCATATGTGAACAAGAACAAGAGAAATCCTCTGCGATCCTCTCCCTCTCTGTATTCACAAACTCAGTAGCAGGCAGGCCGGGGCGGCAGCGCAACTCACTGACTCGCCTGCTCCTCCCACTTTATGAATGAAGCAGGCGGAGCAGGCGCGTGACGTCAGTGAGTTACGCTGCCGCCCGGCCTGCCTGCTACTGAGTTTGTGAGTACAGAGAGGGAGAGGATCGCAGAGGATTTCTCTTGTTCTTGTTCACATATGAAAATTAATATTACAGTGAGCGGGGCCCAGTGTGATAGAATACAGTGACTGCACCGGGCCCCGCTGCCATTACCACCATTACCAGGCCAGCATAACATTCGGAATCGGGGTGCTGGGGATAACACATTATGCTATTCTGCGGCGGGCCCCCATCCCGGCCGGGCCCTCGGACCATGTCCGAAGTGCCCGACCGGTCAGTCCGCCCCTGGGGAAGGGGATTATAAATTTAGTACTCCATGGAAGTGTGGTACTCCCTGAAGCAACCGTCAATACAGAGGCCCGGATGAGCGGGGCACGTGTCACATTGAGTGGTGGTGTCCTTCCATATCCCCCTCCTGTTACACACGCTGCACTTTTTTTTAGGTTCGTCCCTTCTTTCCAGTATGGGGGAACCACACCTTGAAAGTGTTGGCCAGGGACGATCCGGGCGCCTCCAATTCCCGAGGTACTCCGGCCTGCTCTTTCCCGGTCAGAAAAGATCAGGTCCTTGAGGACTGCCTCATAGAACTGAAGGAATTTCCCTGTGTTGCCAGCGCTCCGTGACAGGACAAAAGAGTTGTACAAGGCAACCTGCACCAAGTAGACCGCAACTTCTTTGTACCATGCTCGGGTTTTGCGCATGGCGTTTAGGGTTGCCACCTTTTCTTCAAGCCAAACCCGAACAGAAGGGAGGGCCCCCTTCCAGGCCCCACCCATGTCCCGCCTCCAACCACACCCATGTCCCGCCTCCAGCCACACCCATGTCCCGACTCCACCCCTGGTCGCTGTCACACCACGATCCCGTCACTACAGAAATACAGCACCTCATACCTCTTACATCCAGTGACGTCTCCTTTGATGTAGATGTTCTCTTTCCTCATCTTCTCCTTTCAGACCTTCAGACCAGACACCATTTTTCAGCCATTTCTCGTCTCTGCAGTTTGACAATAAAAATCTTAGTTTACTACTTTTCCATCATTCTCCCATCTTCTGGACAAATCATCCTACTACCCCCAATACTGTGCCGCTGTGCTCCCCAATACTATACTGCAGAAACAGATAAACCCCCTGATAATACTAGTACCACACAGAGCCCCCCATATAAAATACCCCTTCTTTGTGGCCTCAGTAGAAGCCCCCAAATAATGTGCCAGTAAGAAGTGCCTCTTTTCTCCCGCCCAATATGTGCCTCTTCCCCCCCCTTCCCTTATATGTGCCAGTATCAAGTGCCTCATTTCCCCCCCCCCAATATGTGCCAGTACAAGGTGCCTCTTTCCCTCCCTTCCCCCATATGTGGCAGTTTCAAGTGCCTCATTCCCCCCCCCCCAATATGTGCCAGTATAAGGTGCCTCTTTCCTCTTTTTTTGATCTATGAGATGTAGTATAGCAAAAAACACAGTAAACCTAAGATCCCTTGCGACACTGACAAATGAAGGACGTGAGATATCATTGTCACACATCAGCGTCACACATCATTTAAATTTGCCTCTTATCTAGGGCATAATAAAATATAAACACTTGTTAGAGGCTGAAAGGGGTTTTGAACTCAGAAAGCCTGGACATGGGGCAACAACATTACCACTGAGCTACCAGCTTGCCTTGTAGGAGCTTGGGCTTTTTGTTCATCTATGTGATGTAGCATACAAAACCACAGTAAAGCTAAAACGTTTTGTGACACTGAGAAGTGAGACATCAGTGTCACACATCATTTAAATTTGCCTCTTATCTAGGGCATAATAAAATGTAAATATTTTTTTGAGGCTGAAAGGGCCTTTGAACTCAGAAAGCCTGGACATGGGGCAACAGCATTACCACTGAGCTACCAGCTTGCCTTGTATGAGCTTGGGCTTTTTGTTCATCTATGTGATGTAGCATTCAAAACCACAGTAAACCTAAAATCCTTTGTTCCCTTCCTTACCACTGAGCTATCAGCTATGCGCTCATAACACTGTAATGTGTTAGCTTACAGCAATTTAGGCACAGAGCTATAAGCTCAGCAATAGACATACTTTGGTTGTGTGATTTAGCATACAAATACATAATATATATCTATAACTCATTCTCACTTTGACCCTGACCTATGAAGAGCATAAGTCAAACTCAGATATGAGAGTCAGGTGTCAGGGTCAGGTGTCACATTGGCATTATTTTGATACTTGACTATGATATCTGACCATGTCCTAAAATGAACACTGTACAGTCCACAAATTATCACTGGAGAAAAAGGTAATAAAAGATCTCACAACTTTGCGATCCAAACTCCTGGAGTTAATGGACCAGAAGAATAAAAAATATTTATATATTATTAGATATAAAAAATATTTAGAGGACAATGGTTGCAACAAAAGACTAGCTAGAATCCTACAGAAACAAAGGAATAGGTCATATATAACTAAAATCAGAGACCAGACCAACTCTCTATGTAACACCTCAACGAGTATCACGAATGCGTTCAGATCCTTTTACGAAAAACTGTACAATATAAACAAATACACCCCTGACCAAGTAGAAATGAAAACCAAAATTAGAGAGTTTCTAAACTCAATAGAAATACCTAAACTGACCACAGACCAGCAATCAAAACTATTAACCCCCTTCTCACAAACTGAGATAGAGTCGGTTCTAAAATCTCTTCCCAACGGTAAAAGCCCTGGGCAAGACGGTCTGACCGCAAGTTATTATAAAAAATTCCAATTGTCTTTAATTACCCACATGTGCACCTATTTTAATAATATAGCAATAAATGACTCATTCTGTCCAGAATCCCTCAACGCCCATATCACATTAATACCCAAAGACAAGGACACAACATTATGTTCAAATAGCGAATAGACTAAAGAATATGATCCCAAATATCATCCATAACAATCAAGTCGGTTTTACAGAAGGTAGGGAATCTAAAGATAATACACTGCTCAAAAAAATAAAGGGAACACAAAAATAACACATCCTAGATCTGAATGAATTAAATATTCTTCTCAAATACTTTGTTCTTTACATAGTTGAATGTGCTGACAACAAAATCACACAAAAAAAAAAAATGGAAATCTAATTTTTTAACCCATGGAGGTCTGGATTTGGAGTCACACTCAAAATCAAAGTGGAAAAACACACTACAGGCTGATCCAACTTTGATGTAATGTCCTTAAAACAAGTCAAAATGAGGCTCAGTAGTGTGTGTGGCCTCCACGTGCCTGTATGACCTCCCTACAACACCTGTGCATGCTCCTGATGAGGTGGCGGACGGTCTCCTGAGGGATCTCCTCCCAGACCTGGACTAAAGCATCTGCCAACTCCTGGACAGTCTGTGGTGCAAGCGAGATAGAGCGAGACATGATGTCCCAGATGTGCTCAATTGGATTCAGATCTGGGGAACGGGCGGGCCAGTCCATAGCATCAATGCCTTCGTCTTGCAGGAACTGCTGACACACTCCAGCCACATGATGTCTAGCATTGTCTTGCATTAGGAGGAACCCAGGGTCAACCGCACCAGCATATGGTCTCACAAGGGGTCTGAGGATCTCATCTCGGTACCTAATGGCAGTCAGGCTACCTCTGGAGAGCACATGGAGGGCTGTGCGGCCCTCCAAAGAAATGCCACCCCACACCATTACTGACCCAATGCCAAACCGGTCATGCTGGAGGATGTTGCAGGCAGCAGAACGTTCTCCACAGCGTCTCCAGACTCTGTCACGTCTGTCACATGTGCTCAGTGTGAACCTGCTTTCATCTGTGACGAGCACAGGGCGCCAGTGGCGAATTTGCCAATCTTGGTGTTCTCTGGCAAATGCCAAACGTCCTGCACGGTGTTGGGCTGTAAGCACAACCCCCACCTGTGGATGTCGGGCCCTCATATCACCCTCATGGAGTCTGTTTCTGACTGTTTGAGCAGACACATGCACATTTGTGGCCTGCTGGAGGTCATTTTACAGGGCTGTGGCAGTGCTCCTTCTGTTCCTCCTTGCACAAAGGCGGAGGTAGCAGTCCTGCTGCTGGGTTGTTGCCCTCCTACGGCCTCCTCCACGTCTCCTGATGTACTGGCCTGTCTCCTGGTAGCGCCTCCATGCTCTGGACACTACGCTGACAGACACAGCAAACCTTCTTGCCACAGCTCGCATTGATGTGCCATCCTGGATAAGCTGCACTACCTGAGCCACTTGTGTGGGTTGTAGACTCCGTCTCATGCTACCACTAGAGTGAAAGCACCGCCAGCATTCAAGTGTGACCAAAACATCAGCCAGGAAGCATAGGAACCGAGAAGTGTCTGTGGTGACCACCTGCAGTACCACTCCTTTATTGGGGGTGTCTTGCTAATTGCCTATAATTTCCACCTGTTGTCTATCCCATTTGCACAACAGCATGTGAAATTGATTGTCACTCAGTGTTGCTTCCTAAGTGGACAGTTTGATTTCACAGAAGTGTGATTGACTTGGAGTTACATTGTGTTGTTCCCTTTATTTTTTTGAGCAGTGTATATAAAGAATACTTCATGCTATACAAGTAGCTCAGACAAAGAGCATACCCCTCACGCTTGTAGCAACAGATGCAGAGAAAGCGTTTGACAGGCTTAACTGGTCTTATTTAGAAGAGGTCCTAAGCGCTTTTGAATTTCCCCAAACATTTATATCCAAAATTTTAGCCATGTATACCATGTATACCTTTCCATCAGCTGCTGTTAGGGTAAATGACTCATTGTCAACCGCCTTCCAAATCTCAAATGGCACAAGACAAGATAAGATCCAACCCTCATATCCAAGGCATCACTACATCTAGGGAACAACACAACGTAGCAGTGGCATATGCCGATGACACCTTATTCATGATAACTAATCCCCTACAAGGGATTCCCACTCTTCTGAAAGAATTGGAAGATTTAAGCTCTATTTCATATTTCAAGATTAATTTTCATAAATCTGAAGTATATAATGTCACCACGCCCCAATTAGTATGGCAAGAGATCATTTCTACTACCCCCTTAAAACCATCTAACACTTCCTTTAAATATTTAGGCATCAACATTAGCAGGAACTTCCGGGAATTATATACATTGAACTTCCTTCCTCTTCTAACTAAGGTAGAATCAACCTTCAAAGACTGGTACGTATCCTGGTTTGGGTGCATAAATGCCATTAAAATTATGATACTTCCCAAAGTTTTATATATTTTATAGGCTTTGCCTATTGACATCCCTAAATATTTCTATAACACTCTTAGGAAGACGATTTTGAAATTTATTTGGAGATCAAACAGCAATAGGATACAATATAAGGCGAGCGGTGGTCTGGGAGTACCTGACTTCCTAAAATATCATCAGTCTATACACATAGCTAAATTAATGGAGTGGTTTATTAAGCCTTCCAGAAAGAGATGGACAGATATAGAAAGGGAGTCGCTGCTCCCTGAGCACCGCTTGCTATTGTGGAAAACAGTAGAAAACCTTTACCCTCACAAAACTAAAAAAACAGGAGACCCTCTGACTAGTTTTTCCTTAAAAATCTGGCATAAAACTAATAACAAAACGCAATTTCTGACATCTAATATGGCAGTGACCCCGGTGGGAACATTGATCCCTCCACATCTCAAAGATCTAAAAAATAAGATAATGAAGGTAGAAGAATTATTTCTTGCACCAATAAGGAATTTAATACATGATAATGTCTTCATCTCATATATACATCTTAATAGATACTTTTCAGAATTAGATCTTTCCTTCCGGGAATATTCACTGCTTAAAGACCATATAATGAAATCAGAAATTTATAACTCTTCTGCCAGCCCCTTAACGCCTATACAAAAATGTATCAAAACAAATACCCCGGTTAAAAAAAGCTATCTCCTTTATCTACAACATTATCAATAATCCCACCTCCCCCCCCTCATACCTTGAAAAATGGACAGCAGAACTAGGTAGGGAGTTCAATAGCTCCGAGATAAAAGACATTATTGCAAATACGAGATCTAAATCAATTAACCCCAAAATACAGGAAACTCATTTCAAAATAGTCTCATGCTGGTACAGAACCACTATTATACTTAATCGTATGCTCCCAGACGTATCCCCGTTGTGCTGGAGATGTGAGGCGGAAAAGGGTACCATATCCCATATCTGGGTTCACTGCAAAAAACTAGAAGCCTTTTGGAAATCCATTGCAATGATAGTCAACAAAACTTTTAACTCGACAGCTAAAATTCCCCCAAACCTGATTCTATTTAGTATATTCGATATACAAACCTCCACTATCAGGCACCCTTTAACACTACATATGTTAAACGTAGCCAAGCTACTTATCCCTAAACTATGGAGGGAAAAAGAACCCCCATCCATTTCAGAGTGGCTGAAGGAGATGCATACCCTACATAATTACGAGAAACTAAGATTAATTAGAGATGATAATAAACCAAAATACCATCAAACTTGGGACCCTTGGACCAAACTTTTAGAAAAAGATGCCATAACTGAACATCTTTAATTTCTCAGCTTCATCATCCTGACCCTGTACCCATAAGGTTAGATTAAATCTGACTCCCTCCCCTCCCATTCCCCCCAAAGTTACTGTTCTCTTTGAGATATAGCTGGGATGACTCGACTAGGTCTGCCACAATCAGTAATTCAGAAGTTGGTTAAACTCCAAAGGATTAAGAATACTGTAGTGGTATAGGCATATAACAAATGGCAAACACAATTCATGTTGTTAATAAAGACTTTGGTCCTAACTTGATATTGGATTGCCTGTCACCCCAGCATCTATGGTTCAATAACTTTTGAGAATTGAAAATTTTCTTTCCTACATTAGTACTTGATTGTTGTACAATCCCATTGTAATACATGTCATGATATTTAATGCTATGTAGACCAATCTTATTTATGTTTTTGATATGGATATTCATTATCATTTTACTGTAAAACAGAATTTACATTTTTGAACCTTAAAAATTTGAATAAAAAAAGAAATTAAACAGATTACTGGAATTTGCCATACAGACATGGTTTTCCGATGTATTACACTATGAACTACAGAACGCCACAGATTATAGACACTATATAAGGCCCAGAGCTTTGGAATCTGTAATATAGGCACAGTTTTCTGTTGCAGTACAGTATTGGTAACAGAACACCACAGATCAGGCCCAGTTTATTGGAATCTGCAATACACACAATTTTTTCTGATTTAGCACACTGTTGGCTACAGAACGCCACAGATTATAGACACTATAGAGGGCCCAGAAGCATTGGAATCTGCAATACAATCTTTTCTGATGTAGTACAGCATTGTATACAGAACACCGCAGATTCTAGACACTCTATTAGGCCCAGATTACTGGAATCTGCCATACAGACATGGTTTTCCGATGTATTACACTATGAACTATAGAACGCCACAGATTATAGACACTATAGAGCAGTGTTTCCCGACCAGTGTGCCTCCAGCTGTTGCAAAACTACAACTCCCAGCATGCCCACACAGCCAAAGGCTGTCCGGGCATGCTAGGAGTTGTAGTTTTGCAACAGCAGATGGCACACTGGTTGGGAAACTGTCACGAGGGTGTCAAGAGCCACGTCTGACTCAGTTATACCCGGGGTCAGGAAGTCGCAGCGGGTGGCTGCGCGCTCTATGTCTAAAGATAGTGCTGTTTCTTAATGGTAGCTTTCTGGGTTTGCCTTGCAATCCTTTTTGGCTCACTCAGGGATCCGTAGCTTCTTCTCCTCAGCTGTTTCTTGTCCAGCAATCCCAACCTCCTTATATTCCCCTCTCCCACTTCTCTGGTTGCCAGATATAGAGCTTCCTGCCTGGACTTCTATACTGACCCACTAGAGCTGTGTAGCTGTGATTCCTGGTTGTTGTCCCAGAGCATTACCCTCCGGATCCCTGTTGGGCTTTTGTTGTCCGCTGTTGTCGCCCACCTGGGATTATATGTTTTGTCTGTATTGTCTGTCCTCTCCTTGGTGTTTTCCTTTAGTGTTAGTGGTGCGGACTAGTGTTCCCACCGCCCTATTCACTACGTAGGACTCATCTCAGGGAAAGTCAGGGTTTAGGCACGTGATCGGCGTACGGGTGAGGAACCCGTCTAGGGACGTCAGGGCAGTCAGGTGCCAGCCTCAAGGGGAGTTAAGGGGTCACCACCTTTCCCTCTCCCTTGGACAGGGCCTTCCCATTTCCCTCCCTTTGCGTCACGTATGTGATCGGCACGCCGGTCATGATAGAAACACTGCTATAGAGGGCCCAGAAGCATTGGAATCTGCAATACAATCTTTTCTGATGTTGTACAGCATTGTATACAGAACACCGCAGATTCTAGACACTCTATTAGGCCCAGATTACTGGAATCTGCCATACAGACATGGTTTTCTGATGTATTACACTATGAACTACAGAACGCCACAGATTATAGACACTATATAAGGCCCAGAGCTTTGGAATCTGTAATATAGGCACAGTTTTCTGTTGCAGTACAGTATTGGTAACAGAACACCACAGATCAGGCCCAGTTTATTGGAATCTGCAATACACACACTGTTTTCTGACTTAGCACACTGTTAGCCACACAACGCCACAGATTATACACACTATAGAGGGCCCAGAAGCATTGGTATCTGCAATACAATCTTTTCTGATTTAGTACAGCATTGTATACAGAACACTGCAGATTCTAGACACTCTATTAGGCCCAAATGTCATGCCCGGCTCAGACGGTGTGCGGAGGTCTGTCAGATTGGCAGCACGTGTCTAACCTTTTGTTTGTTTTGGAATCATGCTGGATCCGCCTTCCTTCAGGTGCTCTGGGTGGGGTCATTGGCTTAAATTGCCTTCAATCCCAGAGGGCCATGCGGGTTATAGCTTTCTGTCTGGCCTTGGATTCAAGGAAGGAAGGAAGGATTGTCTGTTCCAGCTCAGATAAGTTTGATTTTTGTTTGTGTTGTTTGCGGTCTAGGCTATTTGTGTGTCTTCTGCCCCTTATCCCCTTTCACCATCTCAGGGATTCTAGGGTGTTTGCAGTCCAGGCACGAGGACACTTCATTCCTACCATTAAGGTCTGAATGTGGGCTTAGCAGCATAGGGAGAGAAGTCAGGGATGTGCTAGTAGGTGACCTGTCCCCAGCATCTAGCCTAGACACTTGTGTATTTGGTTGTCTGTGTATCTGAGTTCCTGTCCGCCGTGACATTATAACCCGCCATACTGTGACTGCCATCACTCAGCGGTTTTGTGATGGCGTCAATTGATGCACTGGTTGACCGCATGCAGGGATTATCCCTGGAGGTTGCGGATCTGCGTAGTTCGGTCACACAGTGTCAGAGGGTACTGGCATCAGGTGCAGGTCAAATTGGTGGGGAGCCTAAAGTCGCTCTTCCCAAGAAATTTACAGGGGGTGCGGATGATTTTATCTGCTTTAAAGAGTCATGCAAACTGTATTTTCGACTGCGTCCATTGTCGTCAGGTGATGAAAATCAGAGGGTTGGTATCATCATGTCTCTGCTTAAAGGGGACGCGCAATCCTGGTTTTTTTCTCTGCCGCCCGGTTCTCTGGCCCTCCGGTCGGTGGAGGAATTTTTCAAAGCCCTGGGATTGATTTACGATGACCCAGATCGGGTCTCGATGGCAGAATCTAAATTGCGTAACTTACTACAGGGTAAACATAATGCAGAGGCTTACTGCACAGAGTTTAGGAGGTGGGCTACTGAGTCGGGGTGGAACGACCCCGCGTTACGTAGTCAGGGGTTATCTGAAAGGTTGAAAGATGCCCTGGCTTTTCATGAGTACCCAGATACTCTAGAGAATGCAATGTCTTTGGCTATACGGTTGGATAGACGTATCAGAGAGAGATGTAATGGTCCCTCCGTGCAAGGGATCCCTTCTGCATGTTGTTTTGTCTCACCTGCTGCCCAGGGTGATATTACTTATAACTCTGGGGTAGGGGAGGAACCCATGCAGTTGGGTCAGATATCTTTTCGTTCTGGTAGGAGAAACTTTAGGAGATTACATAAACTATACTGTGGTAAAAGTGACCATCTTGTTTTTGCTTGTCCTTTTGTTAAATCACGTGATGATATGAAAGAAAGAGAAACCGTCCTGACTCTTGGAAGCGTGAATGGAGTAGTGGAACAAGCAAATATGCAAGCTCCCTGTAATTCTCGTTTTCTCCTTCCAGCCATGACTAGACTCAAGAAAATTATTTGTTGAGGTATTCATTGACTGTGGTGCTGGGCTAAACCTTATTGACTTTCTTTTCCTTCAAAATCTGGGTCTAAGTACGTGCACTTTGGAAAGGGAGATTCCGGTGTTTGCAATAGATTCCTTACCTCTTTCTCAAAGGAGTCTCACTCATATTGCACATAATATTCAGTTGAGGTTGGGTGATTCACATGTAGAGCTTATTTCTTGTTTTGTCATGAGGAATTTGCCTGCTCCTTTAGTCCTAGGTTTACCTTGGTTGACAAAACATAATCCAATTATTGATTGGCAGGCAAGACAAATTATTGGTTGGGGAGAGTTTTGTTCGGAGAATTGTCTTGGCACATCTATCTCAGGGGTGTCCACAGCGGTTCTACCTCAATATCTCTCAGACTTTGCGGATGTCTTTTCGGAGGGTGGGACCCAGGAATTGCCCCCTCATCGTGACTATGATTGTCCAGTTAATCTCATCCCAGGAGCTAAGTTGCCAAAGTCTCACCTTTACAATCTTTCCCAACCTGAAAGAGAGGTCATGCGAAAGTGGCAAAAGGTCATATTAGGCCATCTAAGTCTCCGGTGGCAGTAGTTTTTTCTTTGTCAAGAAAAAGGATGGACCACTGAGACCGTGTTTGGATTTTCAGGAATTGAACCGTATTACGGTCCGGGATCCGTATCCCCTTCCTTTGATCTCCGATCTTTTTTATCAGATTGTTGGTGCCAGGGTGTTCTCCAAGTTGGATTTGAGAGGGGCCTACAATCTGATCAGAATCAAGGAAGGGGGTGAGTGGAAGACAGCCTTCAACACGCACGAGGGTCATTTTGAGAATCTGGTTATGTCTTTTGGGTTGACGAACGCGCCAGCGGTATTTCAGCGATTCGTCAATGACATTTTTCAGCACTTCGTGGGGAGGTTCGTGGTGGTTTACTTGGATGACATTTTAATTTACTCTCCTGATCTGAAGACCCATCAGGATCATGTGAGACAGGTTTTGACGATCCTTCAGGAGAATAAGTTATATGCCAAATTGGAGAAATGTGTGTTTTCTGTGCAGGAGCTTCCGTTTTTGGGATATCTGCTTTCCGACTCTGGTTTTCGTATAAACCCCGAAAAAGTCCGGGCAGGTGCTGGAATGGGACAGACCAGAGAATCAGAAAGCTTTGATGCGATTTTTGGGGTTTACTAACTATTATAGAAAATTTATTCTAAACTATTCCACCATTGTTAAACCTCTGACTGATATGACAAAGAAGGGCACTGACGTCTCTGTTTGGTCGGAGGAGGCATTGCAGGCCTTTTCGACTATTAAGGAGTGTTTTGCGTCTGCTCCCATTCTGGTGCAGCCCGATGTGTCTCAACCATTCGTGGTGGAGGTGGATGCATCAGAAGTGGGGGTGGGAGCGGTGCTAACGCAGGGTTCATCTCCTGGCAAATGGGTCCCGTGTGCTTTCTTTTCCAAGAAGCTCTCGGTCGCCGAGAGGAACTATGATGTGGGAGATAGAGAGTTGCTGGCTTCTCACCCCGTTACTGTTTATACGGATCATAAGAATTTGGCTTACCTACAATCTGCCAAGCTTCTGAACCCTAGACAGGCTAGATGGTCACTGTTTTTTACCAGGTTCAATTTTGTTGTCACTTTTCGTCCGGGGGTCAAAAATATCAAGGCAGATGCGTTGTCTCGCAGTTTTCCTGGGGGAGGTGATTCAGAGGATCCTGCATCCGATTTTGGCCGACGGGGTTGTGGTTTCCGCTCTGTATCCCGAATTGGAGATAGAGGTGTTGGGAGCCCAGGAGGGGGCTCCTGGTTCCTGTCCCCCACGGAGGTTATTTGTTCCCGAAGAACTGCGATACAAGGTTTTAAAGGAACATCACGATACTGTCCTTGCCTGACATCCTGGTGGTAAGTCCACCTGTGACCTTGTGTCCCGGAGGTTCTGGTGGCCCGGGTTACGTAGGAGCATTGAAGATTACGTGGCAGCTGTGCACGATCTAAGGTTGCTCATACTCGACCGGCTGGTTCACTCCTTCCTTTATCTATTCCGTCTCGTCCTTGGACGCACTTGTCCATGGACTTTATTACGGATCTGCTGAGTTCCTCGGGGAAAACAGTAATTTTGGTGGTAGTTAATCGTTTTAGCAAGATGACTTATTTTATATCGTTAACTGGTCTGCCTAATGCCAAGACTCTTGCGCAAATTTTTGTTGACAATATCATGAGATTGCATGGTATTCCTTCGGATGTAGTTTCTGATAGGGGCACGCAGTTTGTCTCCAGGTTCTGGAGGGCGTTCTGCTCTCGGCTTGGCATTCAACTTTCGTTCTCTTCGGCTTTCCATCCACAGTCAAATGGACAGACGGAGCGTACTAATCAGAACCTGGAGACCTACTTGAGGTGCTTTGTGGCGGAAAATCAGGAGGACTGGTCCTCATTCCCGCCCTTAGCGGAGTTTACTTTGAATAACCGTAGACAGGAATCCACGGGTAAGTCGCCATTTTTTGGCGCATATGGTTTTCATCCTCAGTTTGGTACCTTTTCTGGGACTAGTTCTTCTGGGATGCCAGAGGAGGAAAGGTTTTCTTCTACCTTATCCTCTATCTGGCGGAGGATACAAGTGAATTTGGAGACGATGGGTGAGAGATATAAGCGAATGGCTGACAGGAGACGTGTGACTGGTCCGGACCTGTGTGTGGGTGATCTGGTGTGGTTGTCCACTAAAAGCATTAAATTGAGAGTGCCATCTTGGAAACTGAGTCCAAGATTTATCGGCCCGTACAAGATATCTGCACTGATCAATCCAGTAGCGTTTCGACTGGATCTTCCGCAGACTTGGAAGATCCATGATGTGTTCCATAGATCTTTATAGAAAAAATATGTGAGACCAGTGGAACTATCACCATTGCCCCCCCCCCCCCTCCTGTTCTGGTCGATGGGAATTTAGAGTTCGAGATCTCCAGGATTCTTGACTCTAGAGTTCTTCGGGGATCCCTTCAGTATCTGGTACACTGAAGGGGATACGGCCCCGAGGAGAAGATGTGGGTTCCGGCACTGGAGGTCAACGCCAGCCGACTGGTTAGGGCTTTTCACAGAGGCCACCCGGATAAGGTTGGTCCAGGGTGCCCGGAGGTCACCCGTAGAAGGGGGGGTACTGTCATGCCCGGCTCAGACGGTGTGCGGAGGTCTGTCAGATTGGCAGCACGTGTCTAACCTTTTGTTTGTTTTGGAATCATGCTGGATCCGCCTTCCTTCAGGTGCTCTGGGTGGGGTCATTGGCTTAAATTGCCTTCAATCCCAGAGAGCCGTGCGGGTTATAGCTTTCTGTCTGGCCTTGGATTCAAGGAAGGGAGGATTGTCTGTTCCAGCTCAGATAAGTTTGATTTCTGTTTGTGTTGTTTGCGGTCTAGGCTATTTGTGTGTCTTCTGCCTCTTATCCCCTTTCACCATCTCAGGGATTCTAGGGTGTTTGCAGTCCAGGCACGAGGACACTTCATTCCTACCATTAAGGTCTGAATGTGGGCTTAGCAGCATAGGGAGAGAAGTCAGGGATGTGCTAGGAGGTGACATGTCCCCAGCATCTAGCCTACACAAGTGTCTACTTGTGTATTTGGTTGTCTGTGTATCTGAGTTCCTGTCCGCCGTGACACCAGATTACTGGAATATGCCATACAGACATGGTTTTCCGATGTTTTACACTATGAACTACAGAACGCCACAGATTATACACACCATAGAGGGCCCAGAAGCATTGGAACCTGCAATACAATCTTTTCTGATGTAGTCCAGCATTGTATACACTACCACATCAAAAAAACACTTAGCAGTAAATATAAGTGAGGGAAGAATAATTATCATGCACTAGAACACCTTCCCAATTAAAATATACCTTTTATTAATAATGAGCTACCTACTACTACTATCTGGCCTACACATAACAGGAGTCAGCAAGACATACAATACAATACTATAATCAATGAGACAAGGGGTACAGTGGTAGTACATGTGACAACATCCAATGAAGGAATCCTTGACATGTATATAGAAGACGGCTGAGGAATCAGATACGATAAACGACAATTTTAACTCAATGATGACCTGATATTGGTGAGGCCATCAAAAAAAACACAGTAATGCAAAATGGTCTATTGACTCGACATATATTCTGCGGTTATACACGGTTTGCTGAATTACTATGCATATATTCCGTGAAAATTCACGCGTTGCTGAAATACTGAAAAAAGGTTTTGTGGTTACTCACGGTTTGCTGAGATATCAGTAGGTATAGAACTTAACGGTTTGCTGAGATGTCAGTGGGTGTAGTTCTCAATAGCCAGGTGGGGAACCAACACTGGTGAATGAAGCAATCAGGTAGATAATTAACATTACTGTTAACCAGGATGGTCCAGAGGCCGTAATATTAGTGCAGCTCAGAGATGTAATGTCCAATAGTCAGTGAAATCCTATCCTACATGAATCCCTCCATGACCCTAATTAAGCTCAGCCCAGGGACACCCCTTAAAGGTAGAGGTTCCCTGTCCTCGTGCCTAATCTGACTCTCCCTGTATGCCCCTATCCTCATTAACGAATAGTATATAACATAACAGACACACCAAAGAAAAGTGGAGAACAATACTCCAGCAGCAGTGTCTCACAATGGAGATTTTCAATTTAGCGTCCCTCAATCGAGACCCTCCAGGAATAGGAGCCCCGATGTAGGCAATAGATGACCGGTGTCCCCAGATCCTAATCAAAATCAGCGCCTTATAAAGTATCCTCCCCCAGTTAGTCCCTCCCCTTTAGACAATTAATTTCTTAGTATAGATTTAGAGAGAGCAAATGATATCATGAGCGATACATTATAGTATAATTATCAGCCCCCATATGTATAACAATACTGTATTTATAAGGAAAAGATCATAAAGCACCTTAAAATTGAATGCCCCATTGGTACAGCATGTGAACGCCGATTTGGAACGCATATGCGTTCCAAAGACCGGAAGTGATGTATTAAACCGGAAGGGACGTACATAGTGCTGCTCCGATAACCGGAAGTTGCTCTGGAACGCAAATTGCGTTCCACAATGCGATTATGAGGTTTAAGAAAGCAAATGCATGCAGCTTCCAGTCATCCCACTATTTTAATAAAAGGAAATACCGATACTTATAGTATGATATTCCTCTTTTATATAATATTTCAGTCAGGATCGATCTTATTAGAGGGAGGAATAGAACACCAATTAATCTGGGGGGGAATAGGTCTAGCCAGGAAACAATGAGGATTATAATTATTTAAACTTAGGCTGGGTCACACCGGACAGGGCATTTTTTTCGGCCATCCATGGGGAACATTTAATTACAAAATACACCCCATTCCGGCAACATTATATACATTAGAGGATCACTTTTGATCCGATATTTTAAATGATGACAGGATTTATGATACCAATAAAGTCACCATTGGTGGTTGGTTTATTTGGAGAGAAGAGGGGGGAGCCACCGCAGAAAGGGAGGGCCCCCAGAACGCGGACATTATGATTTAGTAGTCATGTCAGAGTGGGCAAATACAGAAACCAAGGAGTATAAGCCCTTGACAAGCCATAATTATAGGGAAATAATAGTGGTGGTCAAGTGGGCACTATTGAAAACATTGTAGTCGTGTCCAAGTGGGCAATCTGTGAGGATTGTGATGGAAAGACCTTTAAGAGGGAGGAGTGAGTGAGAACGGGAGAGCACCTATTTCAAAGGAAACAGCTAAACGATAATTGTTCGTTAAGACCATATGGACTGTACGTTTTTAATCTATATATCCACTGGCATTCCTTCTGTAAGATCTTTTTATCCCAATCTCCCTTACGTGGAGAGGGAGGAATGATGTCGATAATTTGGAATCCCAGGGATCTTGGATCGCCCGCATGGAACTAAAGTACATGATTCGCCATAGGTTTGTCTCGTCTATGTCTAATATCTCCTAAGTGCTCTCCCACTCTCCTCCTCAGCTCCCTCTTAGTCTTGCCCACATAATTCATGGGATATGAGCATGTTATCAAGTAAACCACTCCGCAACTCCTACAATTAGCAAAATCACTTATCTCAAAAGTTCTACCCGTTGTGATACTTTTAAAGGTTTTAGATGTAGTGATGAATGGACATGCTATGCATCCACTACATTTAAATGTTCAACGGTCTCCTATCCAACCAGGTTCCAAAAGTTTTTGGTGTCGTGTAGAGACTGTGTACCAGGAGATCCCTATTCAATTTCCCCCTCCTAAAAGTAATCCCTGGTTTGGATGGGAGCACATCCACAAGGTCTGTCTGTTCGGAGAATATCCCAGTGTCTTCTCAGGATTTCGAAGATTCTCTCATGCGAATCATCGTAGGTCCCGATGACCCTTATAGTCTGGTCCTGTGTTTTGTCCTTTTTGTGGGGGTGCAGAAAATCTTCTCTATAATGAGTAAGGGAGTGTCTAAAGGCCTTTTTTAATGTTTCATCTGGATAGCCTCTATTTAAGAATCTATCCCTTAGGTCCCTGGACTGTGTCATGAATGTAGGGGTATCAGTGCAGTTCCTTCTAATCCGGATGTACTGGCCCTTCGGAATGCCTCTTTTTACTGGGTTTGGATGGAAGCTACCCCAGTGTAAAAGGCTATTAGTAGCCGTTGGCTTCCTAAATGTTTCAGTACACAGTAGTCCATTCCTTTTAGAGATTTTGATTATCTAGAAATGAGATCTCCCTAGTATTAATTTCATAGGTAAATCTCAAGCCTATAGGATTGTTATTCAGCGATGTGACAAACGACTTAAAGGCAACCTCTGGACCATCCCACAGGAGAAAGATTTTGTCAATATACCTTCCCCAGAAGGTAATGTGGGTGGTCCAGGGTTCCTCCACATCGCTGAATACAAGTTGGTCCTCCCACCAGCCCAGCGGCAAATTTGCGTAGGTCGGTGCACAAGGACTGCCCATCGCGGTGCACCTGAGCTGGTGGTAAAACACATTTTTAAACAGGAAGAAATTGTGTGTTAAAACAAATCTAAGGATGGAGATCATGAAGGAATTATGGGCCCTAAACTGGATGCCCCTAGTCATTAAAAAGCACTTGACTGCCTTGACACCCCATTCATGAGGTATACTGCTGTAGAGGGCCTCCACATCGATAGAGGCCAAAAAAGTATTTTCCTCTACAGCAGTATCCTGGATTCGCAAAAGGAGATCGCTCGTATCCCTTATGTACGAGGGTAACGCTGAGACAAATGGTCTCAAGACCTGGTCAATATAGATACTTGTATTTTGAGAGAGGGAATCAACCCCAGATACTATGGGTCTCCCTTTCAGCGGATCCACCCCCTTATGGATTTTCGGGAGTGCGTAGAAAGTTGGTATCTGAGGATTTTTGGGAGTCATAAACTTAAGCTCATCTGATGAAATTAATTTATCTTCAAATGCTTGCAGGAGAATTTAATCTAATTCTTCTATGAATTTGTTCGAGGGATCGTCCTGTAATCGACCGTAACATCCAGCATCATTGAGAAGGCCTTCGCACATTCCATTATACATAGTGTGGTCCATAATGACGATATTACCCCCCTTATTGGCGAGTTTCACAATGATGCTGTTGTCTTTTTGTAGTTCAGTAAGGGCCTCTCTTTCCTGTTAATAAGATTTGACCGCGGTACTTGCTGTGGTCTGATCTTTTCCAGATCCTGAATAACCAGTCTGAAGAAGATGTCAATTGCTGAGTTTTCTTGGGGGGGGGGCGGCATTTTGTTACTTTTAGGACGCAGTTTGGTGAAGGGGCCCAGACCATTTTGTTGGTAAGGACCATCATTAATGGAAAGGAGGAGTCTGGTATCCATTAGACAGTCTAATGGGATACCCAGTTTTGTACATTCCTCCCTATCGTTGTTTTTATAAAACTTGTGCCAACGCAATTTGCGTGTAAAAAGACTTAAGTCTTTCACCCACGAGAATGTATTAAAATTTACCGTTGGTATAAAAGAAAGACCCCTTGACAGGATCTCTAATTCACAGGCTGTCGGAACTTTTTTCGTCAGGTTGACAATGCATTTCTCATTCATTTGCGCCTTTCCTCTTTCTGCATTGGATCCCTGTCCCTCAGGTGGTAGGGGGGACCAGCTTGATCCTCCCCTCCCTTCCCTAAAACAGAACACCGAAGATTCTAGACACTCTATTAGGCCCAGATTACTGGAATGTGCCATACAGACATGGTTTTCCGATGCATTACACTATAAACTACAGAACGCGACAGATTATATAGACTAGAGGGCCCAGAAGCATTGGAATCTGCAATACAATCTTTTCTGATGTAGTACAGCATTGTATACAGAACACCGCAGATTCGGGGGGCGGAGCTAGCTGCAGAGCTGGATGGATGCAGCTTGAAAGAGCTCTGGAGAGAGTTTGATTTTAAGCTGTTATAACTCAGCAAAATTGGATGTACTTGCCCGGAAAACCTTATATCTAGATTCAGGACACTGCCTGGGACATCAGGATAACATCCTTTTGAAAAATTGAGACGACGAGAAGTTGCAGCCTACTACACCATTGTAAGCGCCGGACTTTATTTGAGCGCTCAACCGGGTCTCAGGAGCCGTGCCCCGCGGCTACATGTGATTTTCGCCGCCGAAAACATCAGCGATCCACTGTGCCTACGTTGCCTTACTGAGTAGGGACGCTACCAGGAAAAGAAACCTGCGGAATAACGGCGCTTACATCCCCGGGGTCTGACTTCAACAGATACCGGTTAAAGAAGTTCCGGCCGTGAGTCGCGGCTGATTTGAGAAGAGCGCGAATAATAGACAACTTCTGGAACCAACTCCCAAGATAACAAGGGAGCGGTAAGTGCCGTGGGCCGACACACATAAAAACGGCAGCTAAATAAAAGGTCTTGGTGGGACTATTGTTTGCTCCATTGAACTGTGACGGCGAAATCCGATTGCTGCACTTGCGAACAGATCAATCCGCCGGCGCAGAGAAAGGCGCGCTGTTCAAATCGCTCTGTTGTATAAGTTCTTGAAGCGAAAGTCTCCATAGCACTGCTTCAGCTGACGAGTGGAACATTAAAAGCACATCAGAAGAGATCACATAGCGTTGACACACAGACGCTTATTTTACTTTGCCTACCACCGCTGGGAAGCTCTGTTAAAATAAGAGGCGCCGGCCAGTAGAATAAAGGTGCCGCTGCGCTACACTGACTGGACATTCAATACCATTCAAGTGCCATAAAAATTAGCCCTGAAGGACACGGTGTGTGCGGAGGCCTAGCCCGGTACCCAGACCGCGGACTGGAGTTAAAATAAACGGCAGAGGAGACAATCAGTGAAGAGCTCTGCACCAACATAATTTGCGCAAAATTTAAAGGGGACGCATCCTTTTCTGAAAAATTCAAGTTCATAAGTTACTCTCCTCCTTATACTATTTAGAGTATTTTCAGTAGTCATATTAGTTCAATCTAACCTACCATCTGCTAAATGTACTAATTAGGGGGACCTGCCCAGAATAAATTATGCTCATTTAATTACCATGTAAACTTGTCTGCTCCAAGAAACCTATATAGTCCCAGAAGAGTTGATTTGTCAGTATTTTTGCGCAAGATTAATAATCTGATTTATCCATATTGACATAACTCTTATTAATCTATCTACATGCTGAGTAATATTACCTCCAAAACAACCAAAACCTCCAGGACTCCTAAAAGAACCCCAAGTGCTTCTAGGACCCAAAAGCTCAGTCCGAATGCCCCGGAATTTGTCCAGGAAAGGACATCTAAGTTACTTGACAAATATCAAAATGAAGCAAGATATGCTTCAGATTCAGAGGAGGAATCCTTACAGGAACAAGAAGACCTTAGACAACATATTAAAAACTTACCTACAACATCCAAGGTCTTTTCAAGGATTGGTTCACACCTTTAAAAAGTGATTTATCCGAGATCAAGACAGATCTCAAACACTTGAATGACAGAATCGACTCCATTGAGGATAACATACAGATTGTTACGCATGCCGCTTATATGGAGGAAAAAATAGCCGCCCAGCAAACAGAAATATACAATCTCCAAATGCATATGGACGACCTGGAGAATCGCTCTAGGCGAAATAACTTGCGTATTAAGGGCATGCCCGAATCGGTGGATGATAAAGATGTTACAAAAGCCCTTTCTTCAATTTTTTTGGAACTTTTGGGAAAGGAGGATGACTTTGACCTGGGCCTGGAGAGGGCGCATAGGGTATATCGGCCGAAATCGGTCTCTGCAGACTCCCCAAGAGACATTCTCTGCTACATTTTAAGCTTTTCTATAAAAGAAGAAATCCTTAAAAAGGAAAGATTTGCCAAAAAAATTGAATACGAGGGGGGAATAATCCTAATTTTCCAAGACCTCTCCAGGCTTACTCTTGAGAAACGGAGGCAATTTATCCCCCTGACGAGATCTTTAAGAGAGAAAAATATTGAGTATAGGTGGCTGTACCCTTTTGGACTATCAATAAATCACAACAACGGAAAACAGCTAACCAGAGGATCTAGCTTTCACCAGAGTTCACCAGAGGATCTAGCTTTCTCCTTAAATAAATTGGACTTAGCCCACATTTCCATCCCGGAGTGGCTACCCGAGGAATCTGTTTCCCCACCACCAAGTCTTTCTAATGTCACCGAATGGGGCCAGATCTCGACTCCACAGATGAGAAGAAGGGACGAAGAAGGCCTCCATCGCCCAAGAGCTCCGAAAAAACAGGCGAGAGGATCCACACACCCGGTTGACAATATGGGTGACATATCCTTATTTCGCAATTCATATATATATATATATATGATCTAAACATGTATATGTATATGTAGCTCTGTCTGTTGCTTTGATTATCTTTAGATACAGCTACATCTATACTGGACAGTTGTATTTATGTTTAAATGAGAAAAGCTCATTCACATAATGGTAGTGAAGAAGATCTCACTTTCCAATGTACACTAATGTTAAAAGTCTTATCATTTAACAATTCCTCAACTTAGAGGTCTTTCTTATTATTAGCATGTCTGGGGTCATCAGGATTCTGGGGATACCCTCCAGGGGACAACCTGAAACCCCCGACTTTGTTTTAAACAGGTTATCAGTGCATTCACAGTTTTTTTATGGTTAACTGATTGATATCTGCCTCTGGGCATAATTATCCCCCCCATTTTATGAGTAAGAACCTCACAAGTACCGCTACTACCCCATGAGTTAAAGAGGTAGACTTAGCGGCGTCTAATTTAAACCACAAACCCGTCCCCCCCCCCCCCCCCAACCTTGACGGTTCTAGATTCAGAAGGACTGACACTGTCAATTTCTTTTTTTTTGGTACTATTCCTCTGCTGTTTGGAGGAGTACCCACATATATTTGCATCACATATAGAGTACATAACCTCCCCAAATCCCTAATCGTTCAAATCCCCTACATATGGCATACCCTACAGATTAGCCCTTACATTTAAAATCTCATATATTTATATGAGAAGAGCTAATTTAAAGTAACCCTTTATTATTTGGCTTTTTCTTTCCCCTACCTTGTCCCTCATATATTTCCTTATATACTATCTGGTGATCTAACGCACATCCTTATCAAAATAAATAAACTACTGACATGTCCGAACTACATTGTGTCTCTTAACTCTAATGGGTTGAACATCCCATCTAAAAGAGGACAAGTTCTGCATTTCTTTAACCACCTCAGCCCCCCTAGCTTAAACACCCTTAATGACCAGGCCACTTTTTACACTTCTGCACTACACTACTTTCACCGTTTATTGCTCGGTCATGCAACTTACCACCCAAATTAATTTTACCTCCTTTTCTTTTCACTAATAGAGCTTTCATTTGGTGGTATTTCATTGCTGCTGACATTTTTAAATTTTTTGTTATTAATCAAAATTTTTGCAAAAAAATTCAATTTTTCACTTTTAGTTGTAAAATTTTTCAAAAAGAAACGACATCTATATATAAATTTTTCTCTAAATTTATTGTTCTACATGTGTTTAAAAAAAAAAAAGTTTGGGTAAAAAAAAAAAAAAATGGTTTGGGTAAAAGTTATAGCGTTTACAAACTATGGTACAAAAATGTGAATTTCCGCTTTTTGAAGCAGCTCTGACTTTCTGAGCACCTGTCATGTTTCCTGAGGTTCTACAATGCCCAGACAGTAGAAAAACCCGACAAATAACCCCATTTCGGAAAGTAGACACCCTAAGGTATTCGCTGATGGGCATAGTGAGTTCATAGAACTTTTTATTTTTTGTCACAAGTTAGCGGAAAATGATGATTTTTTATTTTTTTCCTTACAAAGTCTCATATTCCACTTTTTTGTGACAAAAAATAAAAACTTCCATGAACGCACTATGCCCATCACAAAATACCTTGGGGTGTCTTCTTTCCAAAATGGGGTCACTTGTGGAGTAGTTATACTGCCCTGGCATTTTAGGGGCCCTAATGTGTGGGAAGTAGTTTGAAATCAAAATGTGTAAAAAATGCCCTGTGAAATCCTAAAGGTGCTCTTTGGAATGTGGGCCCCTTTGCCCACCTAGGCTGCAAAAAAGTGTCACACATCTGGTATCGCCATACTCAGGAGAAGTTGGGCAATGTGTTTTGAGGTGTCTTTTTACATATACCCATGCTGGGTGAGAGAAATATCTCGGCAAAAGACAACTTTCCCCATTTTTTTTATACAAAGTTGGCATTTGACCGAGATATTTATACAGCATGGGTATATGTAAAATGACACCCCAAAACACATTGCCCAACTTCTCCTGAGTACAGCGATATGACATGTGTGACACTTTTTTGCAGTCTAGATGCGCAAAGGGGCCCAAATTCCTTTTAGGAGGGCATTTTTAGACATTTGGATCCCAAACTTCTTCTCACGCTTTAGGGCCCCTAAAATGCCGGGGCAGTATAAATACCCCACATGTGACCCCATTTTGAAAAGAAGACACCCCAAGTAGAGTTGAGCGAACACCTGGATGTTCGGGTTCGAGAAGTTCGGCCGAACTTCCCGGAAAGGTTTGGGTTCGGGATCCGAACTCGACCCGAACTTCGCCCCGAACCCCATTGAAGTCAATGGGGACCCAAACTTTTCGGCACTAAAAAGGCTGTAAAATAGCCCAGGAAAGGGTTAGAGGGCTGCAAAAGGCAGCAAAATGTAGGTAAATCCCCTGCAAACAAATGTGGATAGGGAAATGAATTAAAATAAAAATAAAATAAATTAAAATTAACCAATATCAATTGGAGACAGGTCTCATGGCAGAGAATCAGGCTTCATGTCACACACCACTGGAACAGGCCATTGTCAGATATTTAGGCCCTGGCACCCAGACAGAGGAGAGAGGTCCCATATCAGAGAATCAGGCTTCATGTCATAGCAGAGAATCAGGCTTCATGTCACCCAACACTAGAACAGGCCACTGTCAGATATTTTTAGGCAAGGAACTGAAGCCACAGACCTCCTATATATATGAGCTAGGCATCCAGCTCCTCCCAGGGGAAGGAGGAGCCGCAGGGTGGAAGGCTACAAGAAACCCAGGACCCAAGATGGCCGCCAGCACATGTCAAACGAAGGAGAGCAGCAAGCAGGTAAGACCATGACAGTACCTCCCCCTCAAGGGCCCCTCCTCCGCGGAGCACAAAACTGTTTCTGAGGGAAGCGTGCGTGGAAGGCTCGGAGCAAGGCAGGAGCATGGACATCTGCGGAGGGAACCCAGGAACGCTCCTCTGGACCATAACCACGCCAATGGACCAAAAACTGCAACCGACCGCGGACCAGGCGTGAGTCCAGGATATTGCTCACCTCATATTCCTCACGATTGCCCACTTGGACCGGACGAGGCCGAGGAACCGAGGAAGTGAAACGATTACACACCAGTGGCTTCAACAGGGAGACATGAAACACGTTGGAGATCCGCATGCCAGGAGGAAGCGCAAGGGCATAGGCTACCGGGTTTACCCTGCGAAGCACTCGGAAGGGACCAACAAAGCGAGGCGCCAGCTTGGGAGTGGGCACTCGAAGGTTGAGGTTGCGGGTGGACAACCATACATGGTCTCCGACCTGGTAGGAAGGAGCAGGCGCTCGTCTGCGATCAGCCTGGAATCTCTGGCGCTGCGCAGAGACCTCAAGGGACTTCTGGATCTGTACCCAAGAAGCACGTAGGACGGAAAGGTGATCCTCCACAGCCGGAATATCCTGGGGAGAGAATACCTCCGGTAACACGGCAGGTTGGAACCCATAATTGGCCATGAAGGGAGACGTCCCAGAGGAAGAGTTCACCGCCGTGTTCCTGGCAAACTCAGCCCAAGGCAGGAGGTCAACCCAATTGTCTTGGTGATCGGAGACATAGCAACGAAGGAATTGCTCCAAGGCCTGATTGGATCGTTCTGCGGCCCCATTGGACTGAGGGTGGTAGGCCGAGGAGAAGGAGAGATGAATCCCCAACTGGGAGCAAAAGGCACGCCAGAACCTGGACACAAACTGACTCCCCCGATCCGACACAATCTCCTTAGGCAAACCGTGCAACCGGAAGACCTCCCTGGCAAAAATCGTGGCCAACTCTTGTGCAGAGGGTAACTTCTTGAGAGGAACACAGTGGCACATTTTGGAAAACCGATCCACAATCATGAGAATGACCGTATGGCCTCGGGATGCAGGGAGGTCCACAATGAAATCCATCCCCAGGTGTGACCATGGGCGCTCCCCGGTGGCTATGGGTTGCAGAAGGCCCAACGGAAGGTGCCGAGGGGACTTACTCTGGGCACAAACGGAGCATGCCGCTACATATGCGGCGATGTCGGAACGTAGGGAAGGCCACCAGAACAGACGTGAAACAGCCCAGGACAGCTGATTCTTTCCAGGATGCCCCGCGGTCTTGGAGTTATGGTAGGTTCGCAACAACCGAGTGCGCAACTCCTCAGGCACAAAACATCTGCCGTTGGGTCTCCCAGAGGGAGCACCAGATTGAGCCGCCAAAATCTGCTCACCCAGGGGAGAGGTCAGGCTGGTGCGAATGGCGGCCAGGATCTGATTCGGAGGTATGACCGAAGTCGGAATCGACTCCTCCCTGGACAGCTCGGAGTACTGCCGTGATAAGGCATCCGCCCTGATGTTCTTGGAACCGGGTAGGTAGGAGACCACGTAATTAAAACGTGACAAGAACAGAGCCCATCTGGCCTGACGTGGTGTCAATCTCTTGGCCTCAGAAAGGTAGGTCAGATTCTTGTGGTCCGTCAGGATGAGAACCGGAACCACCGAACCCTCGAGCAAGTGCCTCCATTCTTTAAGGGCCTGCACGATGGCCAATAACTCCCTGTCACCAATCTGATAGTTGCACTCCGCGGAAGACAGTTTCCGGGAGTAAAACCCACAAGGAAGCAGAGGACCCTCTGGTGTTCTACGCTGAGACAGAAGGGCGCCTACTCCCGTCTCAGACGCGTCCACCTCGAGGACAAAGGGCAACCCAGGGTTGGGATGCGACAGAATCGGAGCCGACACAAAAGCGGACTTTAGGGCCTCAAAAGCTCGGATGGCCTCGAGCGGCCAGACCTGGGAATTACTGCCCTTCCTGGTCAGATCCGTGAGAGGCTTGGCCAGCATGGAAAAGTCCCTGATGAACTTCCGATAATAATTGGCGAAGCCCAAAAAGCGCTGCAGGGAACGAAGACCACTGGGCTGGGGCCACTGTAAGACAGCCGAAACCTTCTCAGGATCCATGGAGAACCCCTCAGCGGAAATGATGTAACCTAAGAAGGTTACCTGGGATCGGTGAAATTCGCATTTCTCAAGCTTACCGAACAGCTTGTTCTCTCGTAACCGTTGCAACACTCGTCTGACATCCAGAATGTGGGCCTCCATGGATTCAGAATATACCAAGATGTCATCCAAATAGACTACCACACACTGCTGCAACAGGTCACGGAAAACATCGTTGATGAATTCCTGAAAGACTGCGGGCGCATTGCACAACCCAAAGGGCATAACCAAGGATTCGTAATGACCGGTCCTGGTGTTAAACGCGGTCTTCCACTCATCGCCCGCCTTGATCCTTACCAGGTTATATGCCGCCCTCAGGTCGAGTTTGGTAAAGACCGTGGCCCCTTTAAGGCGATCGAACAGCTCGGAAATCAAGGGTATCGGGTAAGCGTTCTTGATCGTGAAGCGATTGAGACCCCTGTAATCGATGCAAGGCCTCAACTCACCGCCCTTCTTTTTCACAAAGAAAAATCCAGCCCCTGCCGGGGACGAAGATTTGCGAATGTGTCCGCGTGAAAGCGCCTCCCTCACGTACTCCTCCATGGCCTCATTCTCCGCTACCGACAGTGGATAGACTTTGCCACGAGGAGGAACGGCACCAGATTGTAACTCTATGGCACAATCGTATGGGCGGTGCGGAGGTAGGGCAACCGCGCGCACCTTATCGAATACATCCCGGTACTCCTCGTATTCAGGAGGCAACAGAGAGTCCGAGGAAGTACACAGCAACTTGACAGACCCATGGATGCAACTAGCCCCACACTGCGGTGACCACGAGAGGATCTCGACCGATCTCCAATCGAAAGTCGGATTATGCTTCTGGAGCCAGGGGTACCCCAAGACCACCGAGTAGTGTGGAGACGAAATAACCTGGAGGCAGACCGACTCTCTGTGAACGGCACCAATGGCTATCCCCACTGGAAGGGTCTCATGAGTCACGTGTGGCGGCAGAAGGGGTCTGCCGTCTATCGCCTCAAGAGCCAGTGGGGAACCTCGAGCCTGCAGAGGAATGGAATTGGCGGCAGCGAACACACTATCAATGAACAAACCACCAGCACCAGAGTCCACCAACGCCTGGGTCGTCACCGAGCCCCCGACCCAGGAGAGGACAACAGTGATCAGTGGTTTGTCAACACGGGAAACCGGGGACGAGGAGACTCCACCCAAGATCTGCCCCCGACAGGATCTCAGGGTACGAGCGTTTCCCGGACGGTTCGGACATGCCAACCGAAAATGCCCACCGAGACCACAGTACATGCATCGGCCCTCGCGTCTCCGGAGTGCCCTCTCCCCCTCGGACAGGCGAGCAAACCCCAGCTGCATGGGTTCACCCCCAGACAAGTCATCCCCAGGAGGCGTGGGAGGAGAGGGAGGCACGGGTGGGACAGCAAACGTAGGCACCAATCTGTTAGAAGACCTCCGCAGGTTCTCCTTAAAGGAAGGTCTCTCCCTGAGTCTGGTGTCAATCAAAATCAGGAAAGAAATAAGAGACTCGAGCTCAACTGGTAGGTCCTTAGCTGCAACCTCATCCTTCAAGGCATCCGAGAGACCATGAGAGAAAGCAGCGACCAGAGCCTCATTATTCCAGCCCACCTCTGCTGCCAGGGTACGAAACTCAATGGCGTATTCAGCTACGGATCGTGAACCCTGTCTGATGGACATAAGGAGCTTCGCAGCAGAGGCAGCACGAGCCGGCACATCGAATACCTTCCGAAGAGAAGCAACAAAACCGGAAAACTCGGCAACCACCGGATTGTTGTTCTCCCATAAAGGGCTGGCCCAGGCCAAGGCCTTGTCCGAGAGCAGCGAGATCAAGAAGCCCACCTTTGATCTCTCAGTAGTAAAGGCATGTGGCAGCAACTCGAAATAAATGCCCACCTGGTTAAGGAAACCTCGGCACTGAGTTGGCTCTCCCCCAAAGCGCTGTGGAAGAGGGGCAGAACCGGTCATACCCCGAAACACCGCAGGCGCAACAACAGGTGTCGGGGTAGACTCTGGCGCAACAACCGGAGCGGCAGTAGGAGCGAGCCCAGGAGCGACAACCGACCCATCGGCAACGGGAGCGAAATGAGCCGTGCGTTCAAGCAGGGTTTGCAACGTCACAGCGAACCGACCCAACAGGTGATCCTGCTGATCAAGTCTGGCAACCAGCGTGGGTAGCGAGGATGGCCCTGTACCGTCAGAATTCATGGCTTGGTCCTAATGTCACGGAACCATGAACCAGACGTACAACAAGAGATACGTGAAAATAAGAAGGCTTTATTGAAAATAAAGCTGTAAAGCAAAAGTCCAAACGGATGGTGAAACCGAGCAGAGTCTTTGCGAAGCCAGAGGTCAGGAACCAGAAGGGTAGTCAGACGAAGCCAGGATCAGGAACCAGCAGGGTAGTCAGACGAAGCCAGGATCAGGAACCAGCAGGGTAGTCAGACGAAGCCAGGATCAGGAACCAGCAGGGTAGTCAGACGAAGCCAGGATCAGGAACCAGAAGCAGCAGCAGTCTTAGAAGCATGTGAACACAAGAGGACCAAGCAAGGAACTGAAGCCACAGACCTCCTATATATATGAGCTAGGCATCCAGCTCCTCCCAGGGGAAGGAGGAGCCGCAGGGTGGAAGGCTACAAGAAACCCAGGACCCAAGATGGCCGCCAGCACATGTCAAACGAAGGAGAGCAGCAAGCAGGTAAGACCATGACACCCGGCACCCAGACAGAGGAGAGGTTCATTCAACTTTGGGTTGCCCCGCAATATAATGGTAAAATGAAAATCAAAAAAGGATTGAATGCCCTGGAGTACAATAATATATGGTTAAGGGGAGGTAGTTATAAATGTCTAATCTGCACAAGTGATGGACAGGTCCTGTGGGATCCATGCTTGGTTCATTTTTATGAACATCAGCTTGTCCACATTGGCTGTAGACCGGCGGCTGCGTTTGTCTGTAATGACGCCCCCTGCCGTGCTGAATACACGTTCAGACAAAACGCTGGCAGGCCAGCACCTCCAAGGCATAAAAGGCTAGCTCTGGCCACGTGGACAATTTGGAGACCCAGAAGTTGAATGGGGCCGAACCATCAGTACGTGGAGGGGTGTGCACACGTACTGTTCCACCATGTTAGTGAAATGTTGCCTCCTGCTAACACATTCCGTATCAGGTGGTGGTGCAGTTAGCTGTGGCGTGGTGACAAAACTTTTCCACATCTCTGCCATGCTAACCCTGCCCTCAGAGGAGCTGGTCGTGACACAGCTGCATTGGCGACCTCTTGCTCCTCCTCTGCCTTCGCCTTGGGCTTCCACTTGTTTCCCTGTGACATTTGGGAATGCTCTAAGTAGCGCGTCTACCAATGTGCGCTTGTACTCGCGCATCTTCCTATCACGCTCCAGTGCAGGAAGTAAGGTGGGCACATTGTCTTTGTACCGGGGATCCAGCAGGGTGGCAACCCAGTAGTCCGCACACGTTAAAATGTGGGCAACTCTGCTGTCATTGCGCAGGCACTGCAGCATGTAGTCGCTCATGTGTGCCAGGCTGCCCAGAGGTAAGGACAAGCTGTCCTCTGTGGGAGACGTATCGTCATCGTCCTGCGTTTCCCCCCAGCCACGCACCAGTGATGGGCCCGAGCTGCGTTGGGTGCCACCCCGCTGTGAACATGCTTCATCCTCATCCTCCTCCACCTCCTCATCCTCGTCCTCCAGTAGTGGGCCCTGGCTGGCCACATTTGTACCTGGCCTCTGGTGTTGCAAAAAACCTCCCTCTGAGTCACTTCGAAGAGACTGGCCTGAAAGTGCTAAAAATGACCTCTCTTCCTCCTCCTCCTGGGCCACCTCCTCTTCCATCATCGCCCTAAGTGTTTTCTCAAGGAGACATAGAAGTGGTATTGTAACGCTGATAACGGTGTCATCGCCACTGGCCATGTTGGTGGAGTACTCGAAACAGCGCAACAGGGCACACAGGTCTCGCATGGAGGCCCAGTCATTGGTGGTGAAGTGGGGCTGTTCCGCAGTGCAACTGACCCGTGCATGCAGCAGCTGAAACTCCACTACGGCCTGCTGCTGCTCGCACAGTCTGTCCAGCATGTGCAAGGTGGAGTTCCACCTAGTGGGCACATCGCATATGAGGCGGTGAGCGGGAAAGCCGAAGTTACGCTGTAGCGCAGACAGGCTGCAGCGGCAGGATGTGAACGCCGGAAGCGCGCATAGACGGCCCGCACTTTATGCAGCAGCTCTGACATGTCGGGGTAGTTGTGAATGAACTTCTGCACCACCAAATTCAGCACATGCGCCAGGCAAGGGATGTGCGTCAAACCGGCTAGTCCCAGAGCTGCAACTAGATTTCGCCCATTATCGCACACCACCAGGCCGGGCTTGAGGCTCACCAGCCTCAACCACTCTTCGGTCTGTTGTTCTATACCCCGCCACAACTCCTGTGCGGTGTGGGGCCTGTCCCCCAAACATATGAGTTTCAGAATGGCTTGCTGACGTTTACCCCGGGCTGTGCTGAAGTTGGTGGTGAAGGTGTGTGGCTGACTGGATAAGCAGGTGGAAGAAGAGGAGGAGGAAGCCGAGTAGGAGGAGGCAACAGGAGGCAAAGAATGTTGCCCTGTGATCCTTGGCGGCGGAAGGACGTGCGCCAAACAGCTCTCCGCCTGGGGCCCAGCCGCCACTACATTTACGCAGTGTGCAGTTAGGGAGATATAGCGTCCCTGGCCGTGCTTACTGGTCCACGTATCTGTGGTTAGGTGGACCTTGCCACAGATTTTATCGGATACTTGGTTGTGCAGGGAAGGCACGGCTCTCTTGGAGAAGTAGTGGCGGCTGGGAACAACATACTGTGGGACAGCAAGCGACATGAGCTGTTTGAAGCTGTCTGTGTCCACCAGCCTGAATGACAGCATTTCATAGGCCAGTAATTTAGAAATGCTGGCATTCAGGGCCAGGGATCGAGGGTAGCTAGGTGGGAATTTATGCTTTCTCTCAAATGTTTGTGAGATGGAGAGCTGAACGCTGCCGTGTGACATGGTTGAGATGCTTGGTGACGGAGGTGGTGGTGTTGGTGGTACATCCTCTGTTTGCTGGGCGGCAGGTGCCAACGTTCCTCCAGAGGCGGAGGAAGAGGCCGAGGCCGAGGCGGCAGCAGCAGAAGAGGTAGCAGGGGGAGCCTGAGTGAGTTCCTTGTTTTTAAGGCGTTTACTCCACTGCAGTTCATGCTTTGCATGCAGGTGCCTGGTCATGCAGGTTGTGCTAAGGTTCAGAACGTTAATGCCTCGCTTCAGGCTCTGATGACACAGCGTGCAAACCAGGGCTTTTTTTCTAGCGGAATGCACCGGAACGACGTTCCTCCTCCTTTTGACATCGCAGCCTGCCATGCTCTAGCATCGCAGGCTGCGATGCATCAGCGGGGAGGGACTGGGAGGAGGAGCTGGGGGCCGGTACGTTCACTGTGCTCCGGCCCCGCAGCTCCAGTAGAGACTTATAAAATGTGTAATTAAATGAATAATGATTCATGCTGCCCCTTCAGTAGTATAACTTTCAATATATTGTACTCACAGGGCTACTGTTATCGTAATGCAGGCCAGCCGGGCAGACGAGAGGCAGCGTCACTGACTGACGTCACGTGCCTGTGGTCCTAGGGGTGGGTAGGGGGCGGTCCTAGGGGTGGGTAGGGGCGTGGCCAGGGGAGGGGGGGGTGAGTTCCACCACCTTTTCTCTGAGAAAAAAAGCCCTGGTGCAAACCACTACTCGGGTCTTGTCGTCAGCACATTGTCTGAAGAACTGCCACGCCAGGGAACTCCTTGAAGCTGCCTTTGGGGTGCTCGGTCCCAGATGGCGGTGGCCAGTAGCAGACGGACTCTCTTGGCGGCGGGTGTTCTGCTTTTGCCCACTGATCCCTCTTTTGCTACGCTGTTGGCTCGGTCTCACCACTGCCTCTTCCTCCGAACTCTGAAAGTCAGTGGCACGACCTTCATTCCATGTGGGGTCTAGGACCTCATCGTCACCTGCATCGTCTTCCACCCAGTCTTCCTCCCTGACCTCCTGTTCAGTCTGCACACTGCAGAAAGACGCAGCAGTTGGCACCTGTGTTTTGTCATCATCAGAGACGTGCTGAGGTGGTATTCCCATGTCCTCATCATCAGGAAACATAAGTGGTTGTGCGTCAGTGCATTCTATGTCTTCCACCGCTGGGGAAGGGCTAGGTGGATGCCCTTGGGAAACCCTGGCAGCAGAGTCTTCAAACAGCATAAGAGACTGCTGCATAACTTGAGGCTCAGACAGTTTCCCTGATATGCGTCAGTGCATTCTATGTCTTCCACCACTGGGGAAGGGCTAGGTGGATGCCCTTGGGAAACCCTGGCAGCAGAGTCTTCAAACAGCGTAAGAGACTGCTGCATAACTTGAGGCTCAGACAGTTTCCCTTATATGCATGGTCTTGGTGGTGTTAGGGCATATCAGGGAAACTGTCTGAGCCTCAAGTTATGCAGCAGTCTCTTATGCTGTTTGAAGACTCTGCTGGCAGGGTTTCCCAAGGGCATCCACCTAGCCCTTCCCCAGCGGTGGAAGACATAGAATGCACTGGCGTACAACCACTTATGTTTCCTGATGATGAGGACATGGGAATACCACCTCAGCACGTAGAATGACATAGAATGCAGACTGTGACAGACTGATGGGCTTGGTTTTCAGGCGCCTTCTGTGCGCTTTCTGCAGAAGACTGGGTGGAGATAATGTGAACGTGCTGGATCCACTGTCGGCCACCCAATTGACTAATGCCTGTACCTGCTCAGGCCTTACCATCCTTAGAATGGCATTGGGCCCCACCAAATATCGCTGTAAATTCTGGCGGCTACTGGGACCTGAGGTAGTTGGTTCACTAGGACGTGTGGCTGTGGCAGAACGGCCACGTCCTCTCCCAGCACCAGAGGGTCCACTAACACCACCAAGACCATGTCAGCGTCCCTTACTAGATGTCTTCCTCATTGTTACCGTTCACCACAATAAGACATTTTTTTTTGGGCCCAATGTATTGAATTCAAATTCAGGCCTTTTTTACAGGCACCTAACACTATCTAGCTATCTACTTAGGTACCGTATTACACTAATACAAGCACAGCAGTAACCACAGATTTAGCTGAATATAAATTGTAGGCCTATTATTTAGGCGGTGGATGACAGGTATACGTTTACGGACAGAATTAGACTTGGTGATGTACGGTAGCGTTTGAAGTTATTGAGAATGACCCTATCCGCACCTTCAATCTAATATACCCTTTTATGAATAGATTTAAACTTGGCCTGATACAGCAGAAAATAATTATTTATGGAATTGCTAAGTTGGGAATTGTATTCAACCCAGAACAAAAACTGTGCTTGGGCAGACACTAAATAACTTTGCCAGGCACAGCAGTAACCACAGATTTTTCGGAGTATAAATTGTAGGCGTAGTATTTAGGCGTTGGATGACAGGTATACGTTTACGGACAGAATTAGACTTGGAGATGCACGGTAGCGTTTGAAGTTATTGAGAATAACCCTATCCGCACCTTCAATCTAATATAGCCTTTTATGGATAGATTTAAACTTGGCCTGATACAGCAGAAAACAATTATTTAGGGAATTGCTAAGTTGGCAATTGTATTCAACCCAGAACAAAAACTGTGCTTTGGCAGACAGCAGACAGTATTACGATTGGCTAGCCACAGCTGAAAGACCAGATTTAGGGTACTGCTATTTTGGCAATTGTATTTTACCCCTCAAAATAGCAAGCACAGCCAAGCCCCTGCTGTAGGATATAGCAAAAAACAAAACAAAACACACTATTGATGGTTAAAAATGGACTTGGTGGCAGCTTGTGCTGGCGCACCACAAGACACGAAATGGCCGCCGATCACCCCAGAAAAAAGTGACAGAAAAACGCTCTGGGCAGCCTTAAAACAGTGAGCAATTGAATTGCAGAGGTTGTATGATACACAGCTGTACATCGATCACTTCAGTAAGTAAATCCCTGCCTAATCTGGCCCTAACAGCAGCAGCTGCATCCTATCCCTACACTGATCAGAGCAGAGTGACGTGCAGCGCTACGTGACTCCAGCTTAAATAGAGGCTGGGTCACATGCTGCACTGGCCAATCACAGCCATGCCAATAGTAGGCATGGCTGTGATGTCCTCTTGTGGCAAGTAGTATGACGCTTGTGTATTGGCTGCTTTGCAGCCTTTCAAAAAGCGCCAAGAAAGTGCCGAACACCGAGCACGGACTTTTACGAAAATGTTCGGGATCGGGTCCGTGTCACGAACACCCCAAAATTCAGGACGAACCCGGTTCGCTCATCTCTAACCCCAAGGTATTCAAGGTATTCAATGAGGGGCATGGCGAGTTCATAGAAGATTTTTTTTTTTTTTTGGCACTAGTTAGCAGAAATTTTATTTTATTTTTTTCTCACAAAGTCTCCCTTTCCGCTAACTTGGGACAAAAAGTTCAATCTTTCATGGACTCAATATGCCCCTCAGCGAATACCTTGGGGTGTCTTCTTTCCGAAATGGGGTCACATGTGGGGTATTTATACTGCCCTGGCATTTTAGGGGCCCTAAAGCGTGAGAAGAAGTCTGGAATATAAATGTCTAAAAATTTTTACGCATTTGGATTCCGTGATGGGTATGGTGAGTTCTTGTGAGATTTTATTTTTTGTCACATGTTAGTGGAATATAAGACTGTAAGAAAAAAATCAATTTCCACTAACTTGTGCCAAAAAAATGTCTGAATGGTGATCAATGACAGGGGGGTGATCAATGACAGGGGGGTGATCACCCCATATAGACTCCCTGATCACCCCCCTGTCATTGATCACCCCCCTGTAAGGCTCCATTCAGACGTCCGTATGTGTTTTACGGATCCATGGATCGGTAAAACACATACGGACGTCTGAATGGAGCCTTACAGGGGGGTGATCAATGACAGGGGGGTGATCAAGGAGTCTATATGGGGTGATCATCCCCCTGTCATTGATCACCCCCCTGTAAGGCTCCATTCAGACGTCCGTATGTGTTTTGCGGATCCGATCCATGGATCCGCAAAACACATACGGACCTCTGAATGGAGCCAGCCTTACAAGGGGGTGATCAATGGCAAGGGGGTGATCAGGGAGTCTATATGGGGTGATCACCCCCCTGTAAGGCTCCATTCAGACGTCCATATGTGTTTTGCGGATCCGATCCATGGATCTGTGGATCCGTAAAACACATACGGACATCTGAATGGAGCCTTACAGGGGGGTGATCAGGGAGTCTACAGGGAGTGCAGAATTATTAGGCAAATTAGTATTTTGACCACATCATCCTCTTTATGCATGTTGTCTTACTCCAAGCTGTATAGGCTCGAAAGCCTACTACCAATTAAGCATATTAGGTGATGTGCATCTCTGTAATGAGAAGGGGTGTGGTCTAATGACATCAACACCCTATATTAGGTGTGCATAATTATTAGGCAACTTCCTTTCCTTTGGCAAAATGGGTCAAAAGAAGTACTTGACAGTCTCAGAAAAGTCAAAAATAGTGAGATATCTTGCAGAGGGATGCAGCACTCTTAAAATTGCAAAGCTTCTGAAGCGTGATCATCGAACAATCAAGCGTTTCATTCAAAATAGTCAACAGGGTCGCAAGAAGCGTGTGGAAAAACCAAGGCGCAAAATAACTGCCCATAAACTGAGAAAAGTCAAGCGTGCAGCTGCCAAGATGCCACTTGCCACCAGTTTGGCCATATTTCAGAGCTGCAACATCACTGGAGTGCCCAAAAGCACAAGGTGTGCAATACTCAGAGACATGGCCAAGGTAAGAAAGGCTGAAAGACGACCACCACTGAACAAGACACACAAGCTGAAACGTCAAAACTGGGCCAAGAAATATCTCAAGACTGATTTTTCTAAGGTTTTATGGACTGATGAAATGAGAGTGAGTCTTGATGGGCCAGATGGATGGGCCCGTGGCTGGATTGGTAAAGGGCAGAGAGCTCCAGTCCGACTCAGACGCCAGCAAGGTGGAGGTGGAGTACTGGTTTGGGCTGGTATCATCAAAGATGAGCTTGTGGGGCCTTTTCGGGTTGAGGATGGAGTCAAGCTCAAGTCCCAGTCCTACTGCCAGTTTCTGGAAGACATCTTCTTCAAGCAGTGGTACAGGAAGAAGTCTGCATCCTTCAAGAAAAACATGATTTTCATGCAGGACAATGCTCCATCACACGCGTCCAAGTACTCCACAGCGTGGCTGGCAAGAAAGGGTATAAAAGAAGAAAATCTAATGACATGGCCTCCTTGTTCACCTGATCTGAACCCCATTGAGAACCTGTGATCCATCATCAAATGTGAGATTTACAAGGAGGGAAAACAGTACACCTCTCTGAACAGTGTCTGGGAGGCTGTGGTTGCTGCTGCACGCAATGTTGATGGTGAACAGATCAAAACACTGACAGAATCCATGGATGGCAGGCTTTTGAGTGTCCTTGCAAAGAAAGGTGGCTATATTGGTCACTGATTTGTTTTTGTTTTGTTTTTGAATGTCAGAAATGTATATTTGTGAATGTTGAGATGTTATATTGGTTTCACTGGTAAAAATAAATAATTGAAATGGGTATATATTTGTTTTTTGTTAAGTTGCCTAATAATTATGCACAGTAATAGTCACCTGCACACACAGATATCCCCCTAAAATAGCTAAAACTAAAAACAAACTAAAAACTACTTCCAAAAATATTCAGCTTTGATATTAATGAGTTTTTTGGGTTCATTGAGAACATGGTTGTTGTTCAATAATAAAATTAATCCTCAAAAATACAACTTGCCTAATAATTCTGCACTCCCTGTATATGGGGTGATCAGGGGTTAATAAGTGACAGGGGGTGTGTGTAGTGTAGTGTGGTGCTACTTATTACAGAGCTGCCTGTGTCCTCTGGTGGTCGATCCAAGCAAAATGGACCACCAGAGGACCAGGTAGCAGGTATATTAGATGCTGTTATCAAAACAGCATCTAATATACCTGTTAGGGGTTATAAAAATCGCATCTACAGCCTGCCAGCGAACGATCGCCGCTGGTAGGCTGTAGATCAACTCGCTTACCTGCAGTTCCTGTGAACGTGCGCGCCTG